>NW_022991057.1:0-29860 GCF_902827175.1 Gymnodraco acuticeps | reverse complement strand
GCTGTATGGGGGAGGCCGGTGAGTCGTCTTCCTATATATTATATACACGTCATAATAATGCCTGGGAATAACTTGTGGAATGATGTGCATCTAGAAACAGATGTTTGAAATGTTACCTATGACCGCAATCAGTTATTAATATTCCTAATATTTGCAACATATAAAATATCTCTGTCACCCTCTTTAAGAAATGGTACCTTACCAATGGGAACCCGCGAAGAGGGTCCGTTAAGGGCGTGTGTTAGGTCAGGTGCACCTAGCTTCAGGACGTTGCTGGCTAGCTTTCCTTCAGGCAGAAGACTGAACCTCTGCAAGGTGATTGAACATTAAAACTACGCCATGGATGAAAATGGAAGAGATATCACATGCTTGGATCCTATAGCACACTGCAGCATTAAAAGGTAATGTAATTTTTGTATTTTATACTGCACCTCTCCAGCAAGGCTTTACATTATTTGAATCGGTTGGACTTAGCTAGGCGTGGCTACATATCTAGTTAACTTAGCTAATATCTTACTGTAAGCCTGTTTAATAACTGCACAATCGACAAATCGTGGTTAAACAGTTTAGTTTGATACTGTTTTTATTGCCAGAAATAATGTCAAGAAGCAAATGAGCCTTTCACAACTGACAGTAAAGTATTTAGCATAGCCATCTTTGGCGCCGCTTCTTTGTTGTACACTAGCATAGCCATCGTTGGCGCCCTTCTTTGTTGTACACTAGCATAGCCATCTTTGGCGCCCTTCTTTGTTGTAGACAGCATTTACAAATGCGTTGTTGTATGATAGTGCAGTGCAGGCTATTTGAAAACTACACTGTCCTTTGGATATAAGCAGGCTTGGGACGTAAATTATGCTTATTTGAATAAAGATTTCAAGGTAAAGACACTGTTTTGAAAATAAGTTTAACTGTGTTTGCTCTTAAAACATCAAGATTTGTTTTATTGTACTATAAAAGATGCTGAAAATGTATAACTTTTATAGCCTATGGAGATTTTACACATTTGTGTTATGGATTTATCCTAACAACATGCCTCGTTTATTCATTTCCCCTGTGCCTTTTCATTTTCATTTGGCCAAAATAACTTTAACTCTGGATGAACCTATTGTAACAGCAATTTTTTCAATCAATTATAAGTAAGTGCAATACATTTTTAATGTTAAAGAAAATCTTGTGAAGCCAGCCCAGAAATGTAACATTACTCTTTCATTTTATGTATTTAGATAATATTTTATTAGTTGCTTTTTTACCTCTAAGTATTAACTGTGTGGTTAAATGTGTTTTCAGCTGCTAATATAAGCAGAGACATGCTGCCCAGCCTCTCTAAGGAGGACTTGGCCGTGATCTCCCTTCTCCGGGCCTGAGCACTTCAGAAGAAGAAGAACCATTTTGGAGACTCAATCATGATGAAAATGAGGTAATTTCCAGATTCTAAACATTTGAGGGACTTTAAACCTGTTACCAAGTAAGCCTTCCTAGTCATCATGCAGTTATTTGAAGTTGGAATTTTTTGGTTGTGTTGATTTTTGTTGTTGTCACAGCGTAGTGCTCTTTTCATTGTAATACCATTTTATATATATATATGCATCTTTTATACAGGGCCAGGAGACAGACCTGTGTAGACCGAGTACCTCCCATGGGACTTGTGATTCAGCCCTATTCCTACCCCCAACCTTCCTTGTTTCCCCCTCTCTCCTCCTCTTCCTCCTCCTGCCCCAACCCCTCTCCATCCCCCGTCTTTTCTCCACCCTCCTTCTCCTCTCAAAGCCACAACCCCAACATGGTGCCAGCAGAACGTACAGCTTCCCAGTCCACTGTATGTCTTATACACAGACACAGAATTGGAGCAATCACGAAGCACCTTTTCTGAAAGCAGCGTGCTGGAGACGAAGGAGACTACGTCCTTTCCAAAGATCTTCGCTGTCGATTAATCAGGAATACAGTCACAAGCATGCTTTCCATTAAAAGAGGCAGCTGGGGATGACTTTAACTATCCCATGCAGCCGTGAACTCACTGTAATGCGAAGCGTCTGATGAGTACTACCCAATGCTTCGGGACAGAACTCAAACCAGTAGAGCTGAGTGGGTAGTCACTATTCAAGTTTTCAACTCATGGTTCAGACAAAGCACTGCAATCATTTGCCTATCAAACTGGGAGTGATGTGTTTTATCCAGTTCAATAAGAGCTCTGTTGGCAACTGCTTGTATGGTGTATTTTTGTTTGATACAAGTTGTTTTATGTGAGTTATAACAGAACCTGTTGTATGTCTGTCTTGTAGGAAACTGTGAAAAAGCAGCTTTTGAAAAGGGTCCAGAATGTGACAACCCCCAAAAAGAGCAGGGTTCAACTCCTTCAAGAAAGAGGCCTAGAGTTTAAGCTTCAGAGCAGCCATGAGACGTCCACTGATGAGACTGATGAATCCAAGCCGCATCAACCTTGATCTTGGAGAGATCACCACCATCTCGATGCAGCACCCCGGAGGCTGAACAGTTATGTGGTAAGTACATAAATTGAAATAGTAGATAGTTAAATCTCTTCAAGAAAATTTAATAATATCAATAAGCTATTTTAGAACCCTTTTTATTCAAGATTACTCATCTATGTTTGCCCTGTGTCAGTCACTATGGCTGTTTGTGTGTTAATGTCTCATTTCAACTTTAACATCAGAAATGAAAAATAGTGGGGTTTATGTTTTCTAGCATCAGAAACTGAGAGCCCACAGACCAGGCGAGACATTATAAGACTCTACAGCGATGTATAAAACTAAGGCCAGACCGAACAAGATGGATGTTGCTCAGCTCCTGGACCTCGAAATCCAAGCGAGAAGGGCCTTCATTGACTCTGATGTTACAAAGGAGCAGGACAGGCCTTCCAAGATTCTTAAAGCTTATCCTTGCTTTGGGAGAACTGGATCATGTAAGCAAATGTTGTACAACTATGCTTCCTAATTCCAGATAACGTTAGACCAAATTTGAAATGAGAAATGGTGTGACAATTAAATCAGATCTGTCTCATTATTTATAAATGAATGACTCAAATATGCTTATTGAATACAAATATTTATTCTGCATAGATATATAAAAACCCTCCACTTATTTAAAAATAACTAATTTCACAAATGTGCTTCTGATACACACAACATTATTTTGTTAGTATTATTGGTCCACAATACGTATTTAAAAATAGTGTGTGCATAAGACATACATTTGCAAAAAAACACATGTTTCTATGTGCATATTTTTGTTAAGTGACCATTTAAATCACATTATACACATATTAATCTTTTTTTGGAAATTCAGTTATGAGACGAATTACTAACCCTTGGAATGTAGATTTTAATATTTCTTCTACATATTTTCTCTCTCGTTGTTTTAGCTAATGGATGAACTACGGCGGGTCCTCAATCAAGGCAACTCCCACTTCTTAACGGAACTTAAGACCCGGTGGGGGACCTTTTGTGAGAGGGCACAGTTTTATGGAGTTTTCAAAAAGCTCATGAGGCCCTCCGCAGCTTGACAAAGGTGATTATTATCTCTGACCATGTCTGTTTATTAACTGACTGCAGGAAAACGGAATGACACTTTTTTTTTTCAACAGTAAAGCCACTCAATTGCCATGATGAAGGCTTTACCAGAGATGTTCCCATCACCTCTGGCCCCACCCAAGAAGTTAAGGCACGCAAGTGAGGCTCTGCTCCACGTCCTTGAGGTAAGAAAATGTATAAGAATTTTCTCATGTCGATACAAAGAGTGAAATGTTGTGATCATATTTGTTTCCCTTTTTGTGACGATTTCTTTGTCTGTTTTTGTGTCAGTCTGCAGAAGACCCAAACACCTTTCTTCAGACACGACCACTTTCCAGCCCTGTTGTCATCATCTGCGAAACCAACTGTATACTGGCCATTGGAACCAAGCCTGTGCTCATCTTCCCAAAAGAGGACATTCATGAAAGCGTGATGTATCTCATGGCATGTTATTACACCTTTCACCTCACCTATCCTAAGTGCATTGCAACACTCCTGTCTGTGGTGCAGACAGAAGTCCTCTTGGACGCCATTCACGACCGTGACATGACTACTTCATACAAAAAGGCTATGGCCGACTGGAAAAAGTTCATAAGTGATTAGGGCACTTATATATGAGGGGCCGCTAGGGACAATATTCAGAAATACCGTTCACTTACACATGTGAAACACTCTCACACACACAACTGAAACCAAAATAATTTACAAACATATGTAAAAATCTCTCATATACACATATGAAACGCTCTCACACACACACATGTGAAACGTACTCACACACACACACCTGAAACGCACTCGCATACACCTGAAACGCCCTCACACACACACACATGTGAAACGCTCTTACACACACATGAAACGCACTCATATACACATTAAATGCGATTTCAATATGTTGTGTGAGAGGGATTTCAGTTGAAACGGAAGGCATCTCGCCTTTTAGAAATGTGCGCTTCTTCGCAGTTTTTTTTTTTTAAACGACTTCCTTTTCAACCGAGATGCCTTCAGATTCAACTGAAATCCCTCTCACACAACATACTGAAATTGCATTTCATGTGTATATGAGTGCATTTCATGTGTGTGAGAGCGTTTCATATCTGTGGGAGAGCGTTTCGTGTGTGAGAGAGTTTCAGGTGTGAGTGCGTGCGTTTCACATGTGTGTGTGAATAACTTTGGATGTCATGTGTGTGAGAGCGTTTCATATGTGTATATGAGAGATTTTTAGATATGTTTGTAAATTATTTTGGTTTCAGTTGTGTGTGTGTGAGAGTGTTTCACATGTGTAAGTGAACGGTATTTCTGAATAATGTCCCTAGCGGCCCCTCATACTTATAGTCCTATTGAAAATTGTTCGCTGAGTCAAAAGTGTCATGAGATTTCACTTGTGTTGTATTTTACAGTGAAAGAATGTTCTCTTTTTTTCTAAAGACATATCTGATGACTGACCTTTACTACGCAGTTTGAAAACAATAAAAACATTAAAAGAAATCATTTGAGACTCATTTTTCTTTATGCAAGCAGTCAAAGTTTATATCTTGATAGGATTAAAGATTTTTGAAGGTTTTGTTACGTTTCTTGGTATTTAGCCTTATTTTAAGAATAGCACCGAATGCTGAATTTAAGTAGATTTTTCTACATATTAAGAAAATAATTCTTAAATCTTATCTTGTATCTAGACAAATATACCTGTTTAAAGTGAAGCTGCACTGGATTTAAGAAATGTTGCCTAACATAAAATAGAATTTTGGGACAATAGCAGTAGAATATGCTGAATTCAAGCACATTTTCCTTATAATAAGATTATATTCCTTCCTTGCATCAAGTCAAATGTACTTATTTTTGGTTTAAAAACACTCGTTTTAAGATATATGTAGATATTTTTAGGCTAGATATATTTACTTGTTTTAAGAAGGTCTTGGCAAGTGAATTTTTCTTGTTCTGTTGGCAGATAATTTTTCTTATATTAAGTAATATATTACTCATTTTATTATTTATTTTACTTGTTTTTTTAGGCTTAGTTTTTGCAGTGTGTGTGTGTTTCCTAAACAATATCTCTCACGACTGATTCCCGTCTCCTCTAAAAACCTCCTGACAGCAGCGTAACACTTGAACTGCCTCTCTTTTAACACGGAGATGTTCAGGGCTTCAAACCTCACTTTCTCACGCTGCGAGGGTTTTGTAGCTCCCTGTTCTCGAGGCCAAACGCCTGACAGGAGCTGACATGACAACACTTTAACTCCACATATCTGCCGTCTTCCTCTCAACCTCCAAAACAGGAAATGACTGACAGAGCGAAAAATAAACCTGAAGGCAAAATGTGCAGATTGTAGTTTACTTTTTTGCAGAAGTTAATAAGAAAACCCAAAGTTGTAATGGTCTGATATGACAGGAAATAAATAAAGTAGAGATAGTGTCTAAGTGAAATTGGTGTTCTATAATTAAACACAGCCGGTGTAGTCCTTGACAAACTGAATCAAACATACAGCAGTAACTCCTGCAGCAGATCGACCAGATTACGACTCATTTCTGGGGATTTGTGTGGAGATAAGTCTGATTTAAATAAGCAGTCAGTGTGAGTGTTTAACATGATGATAGGCTTAAGCATGGTGTGTGTGTGTGTGTGTGTGTGTGTGTGTGTGTGTGTGTGTGTGTGTCAGTAATGCAATAGTTTGATGGTACTTGAACTTCTGTAAGAGTGGGTGTTTCGTCAGTGTCCAAACCAAACTGTATTCTCTCTCAAATCCAGCAGGGGGCGACTCCCGGTGGCAAAAATATTGAATAGAAGTCTACGAGAAAATGTTTCTAATTCTCTCTTGATTTCTTACCTCAGTAAACATTTTTCTGATGAGTTAATGGTCTCAATCTCACATTTGCATGATGGACAAAATGCTCATGCTTGAATACATAAAAACAAAGATGAGAGATAGAAGGGTCATTCCAGAATTGGAGGACAATTTAGACTCCAACATTGTTGAAAAATGAACCTTTATTTTATAATTGTTTTTATGTATTTAGGAAAAACAGATAATAAACCATCAACAAAAGTGATTTGCCCATCTGGCATCAAATGTATATTTTCCAATGAAGAATTACCCGTTACTCTAATTATAGTTACAGGGTTTAAATCAATGCTAATTTGAGCTTTAACCTCAGGAAGTATTGCTAGATGTAGCATGTAATGCTACTTTCAAGGCAAGGACACACTTGGATATCTAATGCAAGAAAGATAACTTTGAAATGAATGTGCTTTATTCTGATAATATCAGTAACAGGGTTGAGTGGGTCGGAGTGCCACACTCTTTTAAGACTGAAAAGATTGTAAAAATATGAAAAATAAAAGAGGACTTAGTTGTGGTCTACCCATGGCACTAGCACATGGCTTGCTGATGTCACTTCCTGTGTGTCATCTGACTTACAGTTTGTTCACTTCCTGTGCCAATCTAAAAAGGTTTGGGTAACAGGGTTGAACGCATGTTGAGGGACACACCTTCTGTGCAGAATTACTGTTATTTAAAATATGTTTATGATTTAACAAATTGATTTGACCATTACAAGAGACATATATCAATAGAATAATATCAAAAAAGTAAATAAAATCCCTTTTTAAATGTTTTATTTGACGCAAGTTGGTCACCAAGAGAAAAATGCCATTTTAGGGGATGTTCGAGAGCTATTTGATCATTTAAATAATATTTTGAAACCACTTTTTCTACAACTTTATATACATTTTGTCTCAAGACAAGTATGTTTAACACAACAAGTGCATGTTTTAGCATTTTGGGCATGGATTATTAGATTTTTTATATGGGGGCATGAAATGTCCTCCAATTCTGGAATGACCCAGAAAACAATCTGGCTGCTAGCTGCATTAGCTTACCTGCTAGCTAGCGTTGCTATTCAATTCCTGTGTTTTTGCGTCCTACACATAGACTGTATATATAAAGTGTTCTACATTATGGAGTGCATGAAGTTTTCCTCCTGCATTTATTTTAGAGAAGATGGATTCTCAGCGAGGGTTTGATGTCAAAGCCCTAAAAAAGAAAAGAAAAAGGAAAGCCATCATTCAGGTGGGATCTCCACAGAACGATCCCACAGAGCTACATGTGAACGGTATACCCCACGTTCTCCTCTGTTTTGAAGCGTCCCCGGGGTCGTGAGGCTTTGTAGGACTCCATCTCTGAAGTGATTGACAGTCCTGATGATGGCGAGCTGTCCGAAGCTCGTCCTGAATATCAAGAAGCTCTCGACCTTCCCAAACTTCATCATCTATGTTAGACTGGCATGCAACGCAGAGATGGCAAAAGTACACACATCCTTTACTTAAGTGGAAGTACAGATACTCATGTTTAAAAATACTCTGGTGAAAGTAGAAGTACTGACTAAACTTCTTCACTCAAGTCAAAGTAAAGAGGCTTTGAAATGTACTTCAGTAAAAAGTACCCATAACTAGCAGCTGCTTTAAAGAGTACCTGACCTCCCTTTATATTAATAGAACAATAATGTCATTGTTAGCTAATGAATGTTTCCATGCTGAACAACGGCAACATGACAACGTTTCCATTGGTCCCTCTTCTTTAGAGAAGACCAGGAAATGATGGATACACGGATCGTGTTCAAATCAATAGGCACGCAATGACTCTAAAGAATAATGATCACGCATCAAACACACATTCAGACTAAAGGAACCAGCTGTTTGGAAAATGAGAGAAGTAGAAAGTACAAGTATTTGAGTTCAACATGTAAGAAGTAGAAAGTACAGGTATTTGAGTTCAACATGTAAGAAGTAGAAAGTACAGGTATTTGTGTTCAACATGTGAGAAGTAGAAAGTACAGGTATTTGAGTTCAACATGTAAGAAGTAGAAAGTACAGGTATTTGAGTTCAACATGTAAGAAGTAGAAAGTACAGGTATTTGAGTTCAACATGTAAGAAGTAGAAAGTACAGGTATTTGAGTTCAACATGTAAGAAGTAGAAAGTACAGGTATTTGGGTTCAACATGTGAGAAGTAGAAAGTACAGATATTTGTGTTCAACATGTAAGAAGTAGAAAGTACAGGTATTTGTGTTCAACATGTAAGAAGTAGAAAGTACAGGTATTTGGGTTCAACATGTAAGAAGTAGAAAGTACAGGTATTTGTGTTCAACATGTAAGAAGTAGAAAGTACAGGTATTTGTGTTCAACATGTAAGAAGTAGAAAGTACAGGTATTTGGGTTCAACATGTAAGAAGTAGAAAGTACAGGTATTTGTGTTCAACATGTAAGAAGTAGAAAGTACAGGTATTTGTGTTCAACATGTTAGAAGTAGAAAGTACAGGTATTTGGGTTCAACATGTAAGAAGTAGAAAGTACAGGTATTTGTGTTCAACATGTTAGAAGTAGAAAGTACAGGTATTTGGGTTCAACATGTAAGAAGTAGAAAGTACAGGTATTTGTGTTCAACATGTGAGAAGTAGAAAGTACAGGTATTTGTGTTCAACATGTTAGAAGTAGAAAGTACAGGTATTTGTGTTCAACATGTGAGAAGTAGAAAGTACAGGTATTTGTGTTCAACATGTTAGAAGTAGAAAGTACAGGTATTTGAGTTCAACATGTAAGAAGTAGAAAGTACAGGTATTTGTGTTCAACATGTAAGAAGTAGAAAGTACAGGTATTTGTGTTCAACATGTGAGAAGTAGAAAGTACAGGTATTTGTGTTCAACATGTGAGAAGTAGAAAGTACAGGTATTTGTGCTCAACATGTAAGAAGTAGAAAGTACAGGTATTTGTGTTCAACATGTAAGAAATAGAAAGTACAGGTATTTGTGTTCAACATGTAAGAAGTAGAAAGTACAGGTATTAGAGTTCAACATGTAAGAAGTAGAAAGTAGAGGTATTTGTGTTCAACATGTAAGAAGTAGAAAGTACAGGTATTTGAGTTCAACATGTAAGAAGTAGAAAGTACAGGTATTTGTGTTCAACATGTAAGAAGTAGAAAGTACAGGTATTTGGGTTCAACATGTAAGAAGTAGAAAGTACAGGTATTTGAGTTCAACATGTAAGAAGTAGAAAGTACAGGTATTTGGGTTCAACATGTAAGAAGTAGAAAGTACAGGTATTTGAGTTCAACATGTAAGAAGTAGAAAGTACAGGTATTTGAGTTCAACATGTAAGAAGTAGAAAGTACAGGTATTTGGGTTCAACATGTGAGAAGTAGAAAGTACAGGTATTTGAGTTCAACATGTAAGAAGTAGAAAGTACAGGTATTTGTGTTCAACAAGTAAGAAGTAGAAAGTACAGGTATTTGAGTTCAACATGTAAGAAGTAGAAAGTACAGGTATTTGAGTTCAACATGTAAGAAGTAGAAAGTACAGGTATTTGAGTTCAACATGTGAGAAGTAGAAAGTACAGGTATTTGAGTTCAACATGTAAGAAGTAGAAAGTACAGGTATTTGTGTTCAACAAGTAAGAAGTAGAAAGTACAGGTATTTGGGTTCAACATGTAAGAAGTAGAAAGTACAGGTATTTGAGTTCAACATGTAAGAAGTAGAAAGTACAGGTATTTGGGTTCAACATGTAAGAAGTAGAAAGTACAGGTATTTGAGTTCAACATGTAAGAAGTAGAAAGTACAGGTATTTGTGTTCAACATGTGAGAAGTAGAAAGTACAGGTATTTGTGTTCAACATGTAAGAAGTAGAAAGTACAGGTATTTGTGTTCAACATGTGAGAAGTAGAAAGTACAGGTATTTGTGTTCAACATGTAAGAAGTAGAAAGTACAGGTATTTGTGTTCAACATGTAAGAAGTAGAAAGTACAGGTATTTGTGTTCAACAAGTAAGAAGTAGAAAGTACAGGTATTTGTGTTCAACAAGTAAGAAGTAGAAAGTACAGGTATTTATGTTCAACATGTGAGAAGTCAAAGTTAAAAGTCATCAGAAAAATAAGTAGTGGAGTAAAGTACTGATACCAGAAACATGTACTTAAGTACAGTAACAAAGTATTTGTACTCTGCTACTTCCTACCTCTGCATTGCACGGCTGCATACATCAGGAATGTTTAAACCTAACACCTGCACTCTCATCTGCACACTTATGTAAATATATTTAACATGTTTATACAAATGCACAACTTTTTACTGTGATATCTTCTTTTGTTTACGCTGCTATGGTTGAGAATATACATTTCTCAACGATATTGAAGTGACTGTTATTTTGTATATATTGATTGTTGTGTTTTTATTTAGGTCTTAATGTGTGCATATGTATACATGTGTCTGTTGATTGTGTATATATTTGCATACATATTTGTATATATATTTGTTTTTGTATTGGGGATTGTGGGAAACGGTATTTCGATCTCACAAACTGAAAGATTGCCAATAAAGTTCACTTTGACTTATACATCGTGTGTGTTTGGTGAAGTTCGTGCAGCTTCCCCACAAATTCAAACTAGTTCCTGGCACACCTTGTCGTATAAAGGCTGACTTCCTCTGTGTATCTGGAGTTTGTTTCTTCCTCTCAGGACTGTCTGGGTGAATAACATCTCTCTTCAGGTGTGGGACCCTCGGGAACTCGTCGATTCAACTCCTCTTTCTCTGTTATATCTGAAGTGTTTCCTGCCCCTGAGGACACTGTACCGATACGCCTGCTGTGAGAATGACTTTATTGATTTTCAAAGACAGATTGATCCAATACTCCGGTGCTGATAATCTGCTGTCCCTGCAGCTCCTGGGAAAGATACCCTTGAGCTACATCTTCTCAAATACTTTTAATGAAATACAAAAACTTTGTGCTTTTGACGGATTACGTTTCGAGGGTGTGAAGAAACTTTTACAATCACTAAGTTTTGGGTTCTGTTGACCTACTTGTGTGCGAGGGGATGATGGGAAAGTCAACACAGTAATGAATACATATGGAATATTCAGTTATTTTTCAGGGTCAATGTCTAAAAGTGGGAACTGTCAAAACTGCAAAGAGTTCTTGCAACATAAGCAGCGGGAAAGGAGGTTATTACACCAGACGTGTCATTGTTCCTTCATGCTAGTATCCCTCTATCTTCTGTTGGTGTCATGCATTGGTTGCGACGGTCCATTGGTTGCGACGGTCCATTGGTTGCGACGGTCCATTGGTTGCGACGGTCCATTGATCTGAAATCCTATTGGTCTGAACAATTACCAATTGTTCAAAAATCACATATCCCGAAAGCGCATGTCCATTGTTCTTCTTGCAACAGAACAACAGACAGTGTATGTCCCGCCCTACTCTTCCTCTGATTGGCTTAGCTTGATATCTTTACCTTCATCCGAACCAATGTCATGTCAAGTCCTCATGCCAAAACCTAACCAACAAGCAACAACAACTAACCAATCAGAGGCATGAAATGGTAGGAAATAATCATTTAGCATTTGGTTCTGTTTGTTGCTTTCAGATGTATGGGTCTTGGAAACAGATGACTTTCATTTGAAGCGAGGGTATTAAACTGTGGTCAGGGTTCAACAGAATACGTTTGAGCTTCCCAACACTAACAAGTGTGAAGGTACAACAGTCTCTGTGATGACTGATGAGGGTACATCCTCTTTTGACTTTTATCCGCTCTGTGACTTTGCTGTAAATGCTGTGGATTTCTGATTTCTGAAAACGAACAACATTCAGTCCTGAATAGACTTCACTTTCAGGAGAAAAGAATACAGATGAGGTTCAGCCATGCAGAGGGACAATGAGTACACACTCACACACACACACACACACACACACACACACACACACACACACACACACACACAACACACACACACACTGTTTCTGCTCTACTTTTCTGTCTCCTACAGTCTGGAGTCACAGGAAGGTCACGGTGATTCACTTTTTATTTAGAGCATCATCAGCAGCACGTCCTCCTCCGGTGAGACTCACACACACACACACACACACACACACACACACACACACACACACACACACACACACACACACACACACACACACACACACACACACACACACACACACCACACACACACACACACACACACACACACACACACACACACACACACACACACACACACACACACACACTGATGTATCCTTCTTCGCCCAAACCTGTTTAATTTACTTTGGGCTTCTTGACAAGTTCTTATCTGTTAAACACCAGGGACATTATTCGGGGGAATTTGGGCATCTTCAGCTTAACGTGTGAATCACATCTTCTTCTTTAAATCATTGCACAGTGATTTAGCATATTAAGCTGAAGGTAACCATAGAAACAGTGATTCACACCGTCGCCTGTTAACTCAGAAGTGAAATTAAGGTTGTCAAAGTGACAAACTTTTAAAATATATATATATAAATATATATATATATATAAATATATAAACGGACAAATGAAGCGAGGTTTTCCTGCTTAATGTTCAATGGGGACCAGGCAGATAGTGATAGGTAGAGAACGATAAACATTGCTACAGGTGTTTGTATAAGTTTATTTATATATATATGTACACATATTTAAATATATTAGTTATCTACCGTTGATATTATTAAGCTGTTAGAAATACATGTTTCCAAAGCGCCTGCTCTTTTTATAAATGAACTGCAAGCAGACAACGTACAAGCCCATTGCTAAATATGTCCTTCCTGTCAAGGACACACTTCCTGTAGATGATATACATGTCCATTGCATGGTGTCATAGTCATAGTCTAATAATATATAATGTCAGAAAGATAATCTGTCCCTTTTAAGTGAATATATTTTAGTTTAGAAGAACATTATTTTGATAATATTGAATTTACTGCAAAACATTGATTTCCATTTAACACATTTTTTTTAGCTTTTTGACATGATTGCGTTCATGCTAATCACATCCATGTTAACAACAGAGTGAAGCACCAGAAAGGAGACAAAGTTAGCAGCTCATTAGGTGCTTAGATTTCCCCAGGCCTTGTTTTTCTTGCAGTGTCAATGTAGTTTTATCCTTTCCTTGTTGAGTGAGAAAGCCGAGTCACCTTTACTGATAAAAGGCTATATGCATTATGCATCCATTTGGTCTACGAGCTAACCCCTGCTGTATCATATGTATTACATAAATGTAAAACAGGTTATGAAATAGCTTCAAACCCATGCAAACCACTCGGATCAAAAGCAATGTTAGAGGGAATGTAACAGTCTTTTCATACAACAGTTTTCTCTGCATTTCAATGCTTTGGGCGGCGGTTATAGTCGCTCTCCTTTCAGACTGCAGACAACTTGCCATCTGGAGCGAGGGAGGATGGCTGGAGGCAGAACATGCACCCCCTCCTGGAGCCCATTCCCAGAAAATATAACTTTGAGTGTTTGGACGGTGAACAGGCTGAGGGTTTAAAACACATCCACAGACAGATTAAAGCAGCAGAGTGGAAGATGCTGGTGATTAAGGCTTTCAAAGATGTGAGTGTTGATGGAGAGTTGATTCGTTAAGGGAAGTACATGTCAAATATCCCTGATGAGCTTTTCTTGATCAGGGATCCGTATTTGAATTCTGGTATGAATGTTTGCACTCAGGTGGAAATATTAATAAAGGTTTATTTTTATAAAACTGCAAAGTAAACACCAGAGGTTTAAGGGGATGTGGTACTTCTATGTTTGACCCTGAAGGCAGCATGTGCGTGCTCCCTCCATAAATATCCCATGGTATTTTTCCATTGGATTATTGCAGAAAATAATCTCTGTCTCAAACAAATGTTTATGATACGAACACGTTTAGTTCAGCAGGATAATCTCTACTCTCTCTAATACTACTTTATGATTTTAGAAGTACAAAGCTAACGTTAGGCTATAAAGGAACTACAGCAGGGTCACATGACTTCACGTCACCACCGCTAAGCTAAAGGAGGCTAACGTTAGGCTATAAAGGAACTACAGCAGGGTCACATGACTTCACGTCACCACCGCTAAGCTAAAGGTGGCTAATGTTGGGCTATAAAGGAACTACAGCACGGTCACATGACATCACGTCACCACCGCTAAGCTAAAGTCGGCTAATGTTGGGCTATAAAGGAACTACAGCACGGTCACATGACTTCATCTCACCACCGCTAAGCTAAAGGTGGCTAATGTTGGGCTATAAAGGAACTACAGCACGGTCACATGACATCACGTCACCACCGCTAAGCTAAAGTCGGCTAATGTTGGGCTATAAAGGAACTACAGCACGGTCACATGACATCACGTCACCACCGCTAAGCTAAAGTCGGCTAATGTTGGGCTATAAAGGAACTACAGCACGGTCACATGACTTCACGTCACCACCGCTAAGCTAAAGATGGCTAATGTTGGGCTATAAAGGAACTACAGCACGGTCACATGACTTCATCTCACCACCGCTAAGCTAAAGGTGGCTAATGTTGGGCTATAAAGGAACTACAGCACGGTCACATGACATCACGTCACCACCGCTAAGCTAAAGTCGGCTAATGTTGGGCTATAAAGGAACTACAGCACGGTCACATGACTTCATCTCACCACCGCTAAGCTAAAGTCGGCTAATGTTGGGCTATAAAGGAACTACAGCACGGTCACATGACTTCATGTCACCACCGCTAAGCTAAAGGTGGCTAATGTTGGACTATAAAGGAACTACAGCACGGTCACATGACATCACGTCACCACCGCTAAGCTAAAGTCGGCTAATGTTGGGCTATAAAGGAACTACAGCACGGTCACATGACTTCACGTCACCACCGCTAAGCTAAAGGTGGCTAATGTTGGGCTATAAAGGAACTACAGCACGGTCACATGACATCACGTCACCACCGCTAAGCTAAAGTCGGCTAATGTTGGGCTATAAAGGAACTACAGCACGGTCACATGACTTCACGTCACCACCGCTAAGCTAAAGGTGGCTAATGTTGGGCTATAAAGGAACTACAGCACGGTCACATGACATCACGTCACCACCGCTAAGCTAAAGTCGGCTAATGTTGGGCTATAAAGGAACTACAGCACGGTCACATGACTTCACGTCACCACCGCTAAGCTAAAGATGGCTAATGTTGGACTATAAAGGAACTACAGCACGGTCACATGACTTCAGGTCACCACCGCTAAGCTAAAGGAGGCTAATGTTGGGCTATAAAGGAACTACAGCACGGTCACATGACTTCAGGTCACCACCGCTAAGCTAAAGGTGGCTAATGTTGGGCTATAAAGGAACTACAGCACGGTCACATGACTTCAGGTCACCACCGCTAAGCTAAAGGTGGCTAATGTTGGGCTATAAACGAACTACAGCACGGTCACATGACTTCACGTCACCACCGCTAAGCTAAAGGTGGCTAATGTTGGGCTATAAAGGAACTACAGCACGGTCACATGACTTCACGTCACCACCGCTAAGCTAAAGGTGGCTAATGTTGGGCTATAAAGGAACTACAGCACGGTCACATGACTTCACGTCACCACCGCTAAGCTAAAGGAGGCTAATGTTGGGCTAGAGGTTTCTCCCATGTTTCCCTTTAAACTGTGGGTTTTCTCTGGAAGTTTTTCCTTGTACGATGTGAGGGTCTAAGGACAGAGGGTCTAAGGATAGAGGGTGTCGTTTTTCTCATACTGATATTCTGAACAATCTGTGCTGTTGTATTTGCTGTAAAGTGTCTCTACTGTAGGCTATTCTTATTATATGTACAGCACTTTGGCTCGACCAAAAATAGTTTATAAAAGTGATATATAAATAAAACTTGATTTGATTTGATTTGATTTGATAAAGGAACTACAGCACGGACCACCCTGCCCTCGAATATTTATTATAAAATAAATCATAGGTTAGCATGCTGTGTGGCTAACTGCTGCTATCCAACCACCTGTTAACATCTCCTGCTAACCTTTCTGAGTGCATTGTGAAAGCGCTGGATGTTAATGGTGAAGCTCTGCAGGCTGAAAGAAAGCCTTTTTCTTTTATTGGACATTGTCAGGGGGTCCTTTGATTTTTTTTTTGTCCTTTTTTCTCCACACATGGATTTTCTGAAAGCCGTCCTTCACGTCAGCATGTTGTCGCTGTGCCGGAGCAGAAAGGTCAGGCTGGATCTCCCACCATGCCTCCGATGAACTCTTTCCAAACAATACGGACGCAGCGCCGCGCACACAGCCTCCAAAATGTCAAAATGTTTTCTCCACATGTGAGGGAGAGCGAAGAGAAGCAAGTGAAGAGGATTCAGAAATATCTCTCGGTCTGTGGAACAGCCTCCCAGTGCTCAAATGTGCTAAATAATTAAATAAAGATTGATTGATATCTGAAATGCTCTATGAACATTTTAAATCTCAGCTAAAAACGCACCTCTTTGCACTGGCTTTTAATTGACATTTGTATGTGTTTTTATATGTCTCTACTTATTGTTTATTTTGTAAATTGTGTAACTTGTATTATTATAATTGTTTTAATCTTTAATACTTTAAAGGAGACCTATCATGCTATATTTGAATAATATATTGTAGGGCCACCGCCACACCTATATAAGGTATATTTATACGTTTTTTTTTCAAAATACCAAACAGATCATGCATTTTAGCCATTCCTCATTTTGCTCTCCTCCATCCTGTCTTTGAATGCGCTGCAGCTGACCACGCCCCCTGCAAAGGAGGGGCCGAGTTACCAGCGTCATGTTGTTACCATGCTGTTACGGCCCGTCCACACAGCGGCGTGCGTTGAAGCTTGCCGGCGGGCGTGTCTGAAACTCGACCAACAACCAATCACATGAATCTCCCGCCCCTGACACACAAGCAGCGGTTTGATTGGCTAGAGCATGTACTGGCATATGATTCGATTGGCTGACGCTTATGCCGAGGCGTCAAAAGTTGAACATTGCTCAACTTTTGAAGCGAGCAACGCCCCGCGTCACTTCCCAAAATGCAGTTCGGCTAAAAGTGACGTCACCCCATTCAAAGTGAATGGGCAGAAGCGTTGGAAGCTTCAACGCACGCCGCTGTGTAGACGGGCCGTTACCATGCCACGGCAACCTCTCATTCCCCTGATAGGTGGAGAGTTGGCCATATAGGCGGAGCTCCTCGTCACTGATGTCAGGCTATTTTCAAATCTGGATCAGTCTGTATCAGATCCGTTGCAGCCCCGTTTTTAGAGATTTGGGTATGGAGGAAAAGAGAGAGGGTTGTGTTTCCTGACACTTGGTGAGTTTCCTCACCGGGGATAAATATTCATGTATAAAAGACGTACAAGAGTGCATTTTGCATGATAGGTCCCCTTTAACTTTATTCGGAAATGTGCATTTGTTACAGCAAGAAAACAGGCAGAGGCAGCTTAATATTACCCAAGAAGCATGCATTAAAAAAATAGTAAAGATACAAAATGTAAAAGAGAAATTACACAATTTACAAAATACACATCCTGTAACAGCTCTGAGATATCAAGCCCCTAACGGCCAGTTATTATTATATTTAATTCCAATTAATCCCACCAACTGGGTGTGGCTGTTGATGCTGAATTGCTATGCCCGATTTATGCTGTGCATGAAGCCCAGGAGCATCAGACGCTGTTTGCTCGGCAGCGCAGTTCGGGGTGCGTTCCACACTGAATTGCATGCTCACTTTTTGGTTTATTTTTGCATATTTATGTTTAGCGGTGGGAAAAGCGGCGAAAAATAGTTTGTGAATTTGCTCCTGAGGGTAGGAAGTGAGAGAAGGTCGTGTTGATTTTCCACATAATGCACCCTGCAGGTGAAGCTTATATTTATATAAAGACTAAATCACATAATGGTGTAGTTTGTCCTAGAGTGATTTTGTGTTAATATATCACAAACACTGTTCTGTACAGTTACTCTTTGGCACACAGACATTTTGGGGGAAAGCTGGTTAGTCAAACCCCTCCACTTCAAGACTGAAATACTACTTTAAAAGTAACTATTATTTCAGTGCTGCTTTTTACACAATAACAAAAACCAATTCAGTGAAGCAGTTAAAATAAGCATTAATCTAAGTAATACACACTGGAACCAATGTTTGTTCATTCAGGTTCCACAAACAGTTTTTGACCACACACACAAAAAGCTACACACACACACACACACACACACACGACATGCACAAAACGGAGCACATGTAACGGGTCACAACCGTAAGCGACCAGTTATCGATCAGGAAACGACAGCGAAGCATCTGGGTGTCTTTTCTGGCATGTATTCCTCAGCAGTGCTCACTTCAATGTCTTCTAGTATTTATTTGTACATTGAGCAATTATTAAATTACCAAGAAAATCTTATTTTTAAGTAGCCTAATCATACAACATGCAAACATACCTGAGAACAAAAACAATATTCTCTTCACATCCGCGTTGCACATCTTTACAAAAGAAAAGAAAGAAAAGTCAGAAAGTGTTGTCATGTACACAAAGAAAATGACGCAGATCGCGTCTATTTCCCGCCAAAACCACACCGTAAATATCACTGAAAAATACAATTTCTTACGGTGGAAACTTAACAAAAACAGGTTAATTATATACCCAAATTGACACTTAATAACATATATCACTTTCATAAACTTAAATAGCCGGTTTACCACACAAAGTTGTAATGAACTAGAACACAATTCCTAGCACAGCTTACCCTCAGCAGTGCTCACTTCAATGTGAGGGGAAAGTGGAAATGACATACAGGAAGTAGAAAACGATGTGTAACGGGAAAGTGTTTCCACTAGAAACAATACTCAAAAATATTAAAAGGAAACAATCTCATTTAAATAAAATTCACAACCTATTGTAAATCGTAATTTATAACTAATAATTATGTATACATATTTTTAACTCCGTTACACACACTCACAAACTTGGGTTAAACAAACATATTCTGAGTTATGGTTTGGCTGCCTATGGTATGTGTATGGTGAATGGAAATACAAAGCAAGCGAAGAGACCACCAGTAACCGGACAATTAAGGGGCTGTGTTTGACTGGGAACTTTGTATCGGACTGTTTTTCACTCAGCAAGTTAAGTGTGATTCGCTACTATGAAAAACAGATGTTGAAAAAAAGAATGCTGTCAAATGAAATAACGTAAATAGCTGCACGACATATCATTCTTGATGACATTCTTGACTGAATATTGCTCAGCATTTTATCAGTTACATGTTACATGTTAGACGCTTTTATCCAAAGTGACTTACATACTCAATACCATGGCCAATCCCCACAGGAGCACTTTGGGGTGAAGTGTCTCAGGGACACAACAACATGCTGACTGCAGTGGGGTTTGAACCTGTGCTCCTCTGATCCGAACACCAACAGTCCACTGCGCCACACTTCCTCTCCTCTGGTCTGGGAGTCAATGGTTTTCTGAGTGTGTTTTTGGTTGTTAGCCTGAAATAAGGTCTATGGTGAAACACAATAATCCAATGGAAAAATCCCATTGGCTTTTTGTCGAGGGAGTTCGATGCTAACTTCTGGCTGGGCGAACAATAACGTCATAACTGCAACTGCTATTGTACCTGCTATTGTAGGCATATGGTCATGCTAGCATTAGCTTTAGCATAGCATGATTCAGCTGCTGGTTCTCAACATTCTGCAGTTTCCCGATCTCTAAAGATATTAATGTTTCTTTGACAATACGAGCTGCTGTTTGACTGAGTGACATCGCCCTCTGCCAGACGCCCGTTAAGAGGAGGGCTTGTCAAAATATCAGGGAAATATTTTGGGACTAAATGAAAGGTGAGATCTACATTTTGGGAAACTGCACAAGATGTCAAACTGACTGAAATTGTTATGGACCAATAATTGGCTGGTGTTGAAAATCATGACAAAAACCTTGAATTTGTTCACGGTTATCAGACATACTTCACCGAACTAAAATCTGTTTGATTAGCAAATGTTTTCATATAAGGAATTGACTTTGGTATATAATGGTGCAAACACAGTAAGATAAATGTAAAGACACAAATATATAAATATTCTCTAAGCTTTTGTAAGGTAGGAGTTGTTCCAAAAACACGAAACATATCAGTAAAAAACATTTAAATTCTGCAATTACCTAGACTTTGGACAGCTGTTGTTTGATTCTCCCTACTTGTGTTACATCCTAACTCTCCCTCAATTATTTCAGACTGAGGGGCTGTTAGCAGAGCTGAAATGTTCGCCCATTATGATTGGAGCTAAAAAGCTAATCATAGTCCATCCACCCCCCCATAATGACCTGTCAGAGGGCACTTACACCCAGAGCACACGATGTTATGGACAGTTATATAATATCAATAATACCGTAATGCTCGACTGCAGATACCATAAATAAAACAGAGACACTATCATATTGAGACAAACACATGGAGGACAGCAGACATGTGATGGAAGAACATTAATCCAATCCAACTTTATTTATATAGCACCTTTAAAAACAAAAGAGTTCACCAAAGTGCTGTACATCAATAAATATGTAAAAGCAGCATAAATACATTTAGACGAAACAGATAGGACATAAAACAAATGTAAAACAAGAGACAATGAAACCATACATATAGCCAGACTGAAAACTCTCATACACGATGTAAAAACTAATGAAAAACCCCAATGTAAAGGCACAGACTGGAAAGGAGAACCTAACTAAAGGCGTGGTGAGTCCTAAACCTGGAAATGAGTCAGCATTTGCTCACTTACTGTCCTCTGGTCTGGAGGTCAATGGTTTTCTGAATGTGTTTTTGGTTGTTCGCCTTAAAAAGGCCCAAAATGTAATATTAAGAACAATTTATCCTTTTTTTTCTTATGCCTTCTAGTTGTGTGTCCTCTTCGTCGCTAATACTTAAACTTTTTTACCATTGCTTTTATTCATATGTTTCCATTTAAACTGCATAGACGGAAACCTGGGAAATTGCATTTCCATGAGTATATTGTCAATAAAGACCTCCTGATTCTACAAATGCACATGACTTATGTGACTGCAATCATCAGCTGTCATTCAGCTTAAACAATCCTAAAAATGCCTTTGACTCTCCGCAGCTGGAAGTTACTACATTTTTCTATTGAATCTACAAACACAATGAGAGCGTAATGTTCTGGCTGCGGACACAAAACCCTTTTATGAAAGAAACAACCTCCTGCAGAGCTCCGGCTGCGGCTTGCAGTCTCTTCAAATGGAAAGAATATTATCCTGAAAACCACAAAGGAAACAGAGGCTTGCACTGATTACAGCTGACAGAGATATGAAGCATGTCCTCGTATGTCAACTTTACGTAACGTTGGACTATTTATATATCCTTTTATTCTCCAGCAGAGTCCCACTGAGACCCACGTCATATACAGCAGAGCAGCTTTCAGTTAGTCAGGGTACCATGAGAGAAATGTCAGTATTATACAAACTAATTACATACTTTGAGGCATCAAACCAACTGATTACTGTTACAGGTTGAAAGCTGTGCAATCAGCAAAAAGAAGTTTAACATTAGTCGCCTTTAGCTTAGCGGTGGTGACGTGAAGTCATGTGACCGTGCTGTAGTTCCTTTATAACCCAACATTAGCCACCTTTAGCTTAGCGGTGATGACGTGAAGTCATGTGACCGTGCTGTAGTTCCTTTATAACCCAACATTAGCCTCCTTTAGCTTAGCGGTGGTGACGTGAAGTCATGTGACCGTGCTGTAGTTCCTTTATAGCCCAACATTAGCCGCCTTTAGCTTAGCGGTGGAGACGTGAAGTCATGTGACCGTGCTGTAGTTCCTTTATAGCCCAACATTAGCCGCCTTTAGCTTAGCGGTGGTGACGTGAAGTCATGTGACCGTGCTGTAGTTCCTTTATAGCCCAACATTAGCCGCCTTTAGCTTAGCGATGGTGAGGTGAAGTCATGTGACCGTGCTGTAGTTCCTTTATAATCCCATTGGACTCGGAGATGCTGCCTTCAGGGTCCAACACAGACATACAACATTCCTGCTGCGCTCTATTGTCCCTTTATAACCAAACTATCTATTGGAATATACATGTTATGAATCAGTATCTTCTCATCTGTTTTAACCAACCCTTCTTGTTGCACAGAGAAAGTGAATGTATTTGTGTTTAACCCTTGTATGGTGGTCGGGTCTGTTGGACCCGTTTTCATTATTTAGCTAAAGAAAAAAATGATATGATAAATTATTTGTTCAAACTCACACTCAATGGCCTTGGCTCATTTTCTGTGAAGAACATATATCAGAACACATTACATACAGGAGGTGCCGGGTGTGTGTGTGTGTGTGTGTGTGTGTGTGTGTGTGTGGCCTAGCATTACTATACTTGTGGGGACCTAAATCTATTTACACAGTCACGTGTGGGGACTCGCCTCCCTTATGGGGACAAATTTGAGGTCCCCATAAGGGAATCATTAATTTTAGGGTGAAGACTTGGTTAGGTTTAGGATTAGGGTTAGGGTTAGGCATGTGTTGGCTATGGTTAAGGTTAGGATAAGTCTCCAGGAAATGCATGTAAGTCAATGTAATGTCCCCTGAAGTGATGTATACATGGTGTGTGTGTGTGTGTGTGTGTGTGTGTGTGTGTGTGTGTGTGTGTGTGTGTGTGTGTGTGTGTGTGTGTGTGTGTGACACCTTTGTGTTTCTGCCCCTGCCATTCCCGCACAAGGTTGCAGCATTGTTGATACAGTCCATCACGGACTCCTGTCTGCTCTCACATTCCTGCATTATGTCTTGCGGGAACCAATCTTTATTTTGTTCCCACTCTATCCCAGCTGCACATTTGTGGCAAGACACAATAAATAAAGCTTCGCCAGTTTGGGTCCTTATCACAACTGATCAAGATGGCCAAACGATGCTCTGCTCAGAGGGCCTAAATGATTCTGGAAGAGAGAGAACCATTTGATGATGATGTAGAGGAAGAGGAAGAGGCTTCAGAATGTGAGGATCACATTTCTGAGAATTCTGAGTCTGACAGTGACTTTGAAGAAGAGGATGAGAAAACAGACGAGCCACAGGACCAGCCGGTCAGCGGGCAAAACAACAAGTATCACTTTAAATCATCAAAGTGATCTCACAAATGTAAAAAGTACATTGCTTGTAATTGAGATGAAGTAACATACTCAAACATCTGTCGAGTATTTTATCATAAAATAGTTTGATTGTGTTGAATTGAAGCCCAGAAAGGTTTCACCAGACCCACGAACACTGGCTGGATAACTCAAACCTGAACACCCACAAGGGTTACAGTGTTTCTGCTCACTACATATAACACTGTCGCCTTCCTCACATTGGATTAGCATCTGCTGGCACTGTAGCGTAACTCCATTTACCTTCTCCATGTGAGCTAAACCCTGTTCTGGGTGTTCCCTGCAGGGATTCTGCAGCACACACTGATCGGATCACCCTGAGCCGACAGGATGAAGTGAACAGGAGCAAACATTCATATCCATGATTTCATTGAGCGGAATTGAAAGCAGAGGTGAGTCGAATCAATCATGCATCGTGTCGCCACTTATATTTGAGTTTTCATTATGAAACATCATCCAGTCAGCCTCAAATCACAGCGTGTTCCGAGAGCTCCAACCGAGTCAATACGGCATTTAAAGTGAGAAGGAACATATGGCCGCCTGTTACAGAGCAACGTTTTATTCCACTTCCTTCATCTTGCGCTCTTGTTTTGAAACCCCTCATCTATTTATCTCAGCACGGATCATTAGTTTAAGAAGCGAGTTATTGTCGAGCTTCAACATCTGTTATGTCGCGCGAGAGTGTAGACAATATTCAGAATGCTAAAAAACTCCCTGCACGACAATGAGGTTCGTTTTTTTTTGAGGATTCTGTATTTATTTACATGGCTTTTCTTCTCCTGCCGCTGTGTGTGGGAAGAAGACATTAAAAAGCAATAAAGCCTAGGATTACGCACACACACACACACACACACACACACACACACACACACACACACACACACACACACACACACACACACACACACACACACACACACACACACACACACACACACACACACACACACACACACACACACACACACACACACACACACACACACAGTAGACAGAAATCAGTGCCAGAAAAACTAGTTTATTTTCTTCTTTCTGCAACACTTTCCTTACACTGTGAGTCTGAACTGTGAACCCACCGCCCACATCTCTCCTTTTCCGTAAGCAGACGTAGAGCCAGCATGAAGTGTGGGCTATTTGGGTTTTATCTGGTGTTAAAAAGCTGGTTCACTCTTATCCTGATACCTCTCCATATTTAGCAATGCTGCAAGGCTAGAGATTTGGTTGTTGATGAATTGTAGAACCACCCAAAGGCAGTCTCTGGGTGAAATGATCTGATTGATAACAAGACAGAATCTGTATTCCTCCTTTAAAGGCATACCTCCTTACCTGTTGAGAATACTAACAATAACTTATTTTGTTGCGTTGATAATACACATCTTTGGGGGAAGTGGCTTTAGAAGGAAGGCCTTCCTGTTGGCAAGAGATCGGACCCAAAAGCAGTAAAACAGGGGAGGCAGGTGAACAAAAGGTGAGCTTTTATTCAATTAAAAGCTGTTCTAGACGAGATGGAACAAAAGGAGAAGTAACAAACAAATCTAGAACAAACCGGGAAACCAGGAGCAAATAAATGTCAAAATAAAACAGGAAACTAAACAGAAAAACTGAGACCGTGACCATACTTGCCAACTCTCCCGATTTTCGCGGGAGACTCCCGATTTCATAGCCCTCTCCCGGTTTCCTCCCGGGGTCATATTTCTCCCGATTTCTGACAAAATCAGATTTACTCACGACTGCTTCCACTCTGACGTTAATACAGCTACACCATTGTTTGGTTTCCATGGTAGCGTGTCTCTTTAGTAGCGTGCGCAACTAGATAGTCACAGAAAAACAAAACAACAATCGACAACTCAACCCTCTGCTCATTCCTTTCCTGGTCCAGCCCATCAAGAGGATGGTGCTACAGGCCGCAAGGCAGTGCACTCAGAACTACAATAAGCATGCTAATGTTAATCTAACATGCCCCCCCCCCCCCCCCGCGGTGGTTTTGAAAGGCTCCCGATTTCTGAGGTCTCAAGGTTGGCAAGTATGACCGACCGCGACACTTCAGTGGGATCATTTTTGGAGGAGCTTCCTCTTGGTGGTTTCTTCTACAGTGGGTTTAAACATTGCTCCAAGAGTACAACATAACTTGTACCGACTGAAATGTATTCTGTGTGGGAACTTGATGCTAAAGACTTGAGGTTTTCAGAGTTTCTCCACGTCTCTGCTTCCTTTTTGACTTTGAGCCTCTCAGACACAAGCAGATGTTTTCAAGGTCAATTTCCACCGAGGCGTCCATGCCTGCAAATCTAATTCAGAGATCAATTTGAGATTGGTTAACACGCAAAGTGCAGGAGTTTGTTTGAATCTGGGAATAATTAAACACACACACACACACACACACACACACACACACACACACACACACACACACACACACACACTCAGGCTTGTAAAGCAAATAGCTTCGTTTCCCATCCGCAGTAAATGCTTCCCCGCTGCCGTGCGGGCGGAGGTGGAATTTAAATATTTATCACCTGTAATGATTGTCACATCCACCCCAACACCTGCTGTTCAGGTCTCTCTCTCACACACCACACACACACACACACACACACACACACACACACACAACCACACACACACACACACACACACACACACACACACACACACACACACACACACACACACACACACCCACACACCACACACACACACACTCACATAGCGCGTGAACAGATACATGGCTGATGCATATGTATGCCCCCGCTGCTTCTAACCTCTGCCGTATAAAATAACACAATATTGAAAGTGTAAGAGAATATTTTAATCTGATCTGTTTATAGAGTTTCTTATAGTTTCTTAGAATCTGTGATACTGCAAACATGTGTTTGTAGTATCAGTCAAAAACTCCTCTGTAGGTTGAGGTCACAGGTGAAACGCTTCTCCTATATCCGTGGAGGAGGGTTCAGGCCTGCCTGCATTTCCTTGAGTCAAGCAGTTTATTGTCTCCCATCTGCTATTGATTAGGTAAACGCGGGCTTCTGAGAGCCCGCCTCTCCTCATGTTGATGCGTGTTGGGTCTTTTCGGGGGCAGAGATCATTTGGTGGAGGCACAGGAGAGTGTGAAACCAAGTGACCTCCCGGCCGTATTTGTTGTACTGTGTTCAATAAACTCTCAGTGCTTTGGCTAACGACGTTCCAGACTCCTTCATTCTACCTCAACATTGCAACAACAGAAGTTTAACTTCACAGAAAGTACACATCCTCAGTATTCGTACTCTTTCTGCTGCTGAGGATTTACATATAAATGCTTTTTACTGCACGTATTACTGTTAGGAGTTTAAAGCAATGCTTTCTCAAATGAAGTGTGTGATTCTTTAAAGCCGAGCGTCACGCTGAGACACCTTGTCAATAAACCAGAGAGACGCTTTTTATTCCCGTCTCCATTTCTCTTTCAGCAGCTCAGCTTTTTGGAGTCCTGAACACACCTCATCAATTGACTGTGTTACCTTAGCAAAGACTTACCATGAAAGCAGTTGTTCTTATTAGTCTGGTGTTTCTTATATAAGTCAAATGCATAATTTGGCTCTTCGGATACATCGTCTAGTTTCAGTTTTGTAGAAGAGGATGTATGATACGTTGTCCCTTGCATCTTCCATTA
This sequence comes from Gymnodraco acuticeps, assembly GCF_902827175.1. Classification (NCBI taxonomy): domain Eukaryota; kingdom Metazoa; phylum Chordata; class Actinopteri; order Perciformes; family Bathydraconidae; genus Gymnodraco; species Gymnodraco acuticeps. The sequence continues at coordinate 2,728 of NW_022991057.1, read as the reverse complement.
CATTTCAAAGTGAGTCAAATGGTTTTTCAAAATCATGCTTTATTTATAAAAAAGGAGAGTTTGTTTGTGTCCCTTTTATAAATGTCCACCCTGTCATATTCGGGAATCTGTCCCCTTTGAGAAAAGACAATCCCCTCCTGTCGGCCTTATCAAGACAATGATTTTCCTAAAAACCTTTACATTTCTTTATTCTAGGCCAGTGTTTCTCAAACTTTTTCATACCAAGGACCACTTAACCAATAAAAAAACACTCGCGGACCACCTAACTCCACAAATATCCCAAAACACATCGTTTTTTACAAATCGCCTGAAAATTGTACAAACAAGTGGCAACATGTGTGATGAAGGTGTTTATCTGGGTTATATCATGCAATCGAAAGTGAAACTTAAGCTCTCTCCATTCCGGAGATATTCCCGCGAGAGTGCGGAAAACTTTAATTTATTTATTTATTAAAAATGTGAAATTGTACCAATATACTCATGGACCACTAGGGGGCGCTCACGGACCACCAGTGGCTCCGCGGACCACACTTTGAGAAGCACTCTAGGCATTCAAGGAGAAAGGATTCGAGACAGAAGGAACAGGAACACTCTAAAATAATTGGATAATGTGGCTGAAAAGCTGCACAGGAAAAAGGAAAAGTGGAAAAGTACAAAAAGGTCAGGAAAATGGTAGGAAGCCAAAAAACGTCAATCACCCGTTAAAAGAGCCATGCTATTGGTCATCAGGGAAAAGTACAGAAACGCAAAAACAGAAAGTACACACTGCAGAAGTACACACGAGCAACATTTGGCTACTTAAAAAAGAGAATCATTTCAGCGTGGAGCTTTGCCCATCGAGAAGAAGAACGCTTCACCAGCTCTGGGATCAGGATGAAAATGAGGTCCAGACACATTGAAGAGTCTTCACAGAGGACTTGTGTCTGAAACAGTGATGCTTATTCTTAATCGACCAATCAATGCTCAATGTGTGTTCTTAATTGTTTATTAACTGTTCAATGGTTTGTGGTCTTTTGTAGTTTAAACATTAAAGTCTTTGCGTTCTGGAAGTTTATCAAAATAAAAAACGATTTCCATAAGTTAGAAAAGTGTGTGAAAGAACCATATCATATGGATTTGACTAGATAGAGTTGTTGATAGATATACTTATATTGAAAAGAAAGTCATATTTGAAAGGTCCCATGTCATGGCCATTTCTACTGATCATAGTTCCATTGTTGAGGTCTACTAGAATATATTTACGTTGTTCAATGTTCCAAACTCTCATTGGTTTCTCATACAGCATCTCTGTATAGTTGTGTATTCACTCTCTGTCCTAAACGGCTTGTTGGAGCTCCTGCCCCCCCCCCCCCCCCCCCCCCCTTCTGAGCCCAGTGTGCTCTGATTGGTCGGGACGTTAAGAGGCTCGTTGCTGTGAGCTGCAACGAGGAGCAGACAGGCTTCGTTTCGTGAAAGGCTGGCAGAGGGTGCGGCCATAGCTCTGGGCGTGGCCTCTGGGTATCCCCACGTCAGAGTACCCAGGAAGTAAACAATGGAAAATGAGGAATCTCCAACGAGGCGTTCTGGGGCAGCACAGACTGTGTTAGAGTTTTACTCGCTACAGGGTGTACTTTGAGGGTTTGTGACCGTTTACATGCATACAAACCTTCATAACACAAGGGGACGGGTGATAACCGGAAAAGCATGACATGGGCCCTTTAATACACAATTGTGATTGGTCAATTTGGACATTTCAGAGGTTGTTATGGAGAATCAAGGGATTGTGTGCAGCCGTATCAATCCGCAGAAAGTCATCCGGTCAATTTAACACCGACTGTTTTTAGTTGGAATAGAAAAACACATTTGTTTATCGTGGAAGATTTGTGCATCATGCAAACCATTCTGAAGCATTAAAGGTATATTATATATGACCTGACGTCTGTATGAACCTGCTCATCCCTGCAAATACACAAGCTGGATTATGGGTCTATACTTTAGAAAGAAAATGTTTACATGTAACGGACGTAATAACTGGAGCTAAATATAGAAACAGCAGACAAGAATATGCCAGAGAAGACGAATACTTCTTTTGTGTTCTCTGCAGCAGAGGCTAAGAGTGATCGTGCAATGGTTATCATTTAACAAACATCATGTCGCTGCAGACCTGGTGTTCTTGGTAGCAGAACATGAAAATAAGGAAGGGTCTATAAAGACTTTCAATATAGAAAAATAGCTCTTAAATAGTGCATTTGTTTCTCTAGAGTATTTGCTCGTGCTTCTTCTTCCTACACGTACACAGAGGTGGGAAGTAGCTGAGTACAAATACTTTGTTACTGTCATTATTGTTCTATTAATATAAAGGGAGGTCAGGTACTCTTTAAAACAGCTGCTAGTTATGGGTACTTTTTACTGAAGTACATTTCAAAGCCTCTTTACTTTGACTTGAGTAAAGAAGTTTAGTCAGTACTTCTACTTTCACCAGAGTATTTTTAAACACGAGTATCTGTACTTCTACTTGAGTAAAGGATGTGTGTACTTCTACTTGAGTAAAGGATGTGTGCACTCTCTCCATGTCCTCAGGTAACTCCTCACATAAAAAAGCTGCGTTTAAATCACAACCGCAGCAAGAACAATAAAGGTGGTGGTGGTGCTTCAAACAGCAATACATCTTCCGTGTGTCGGAAGGTTTTCCTGATTTTAAATGTCGTTGTGGGAGAAACCGTAAAGGAAGTCATAACTGCAAAGTCAC
>NW_022991056.1:42500-112656 GCF_902827175.1 Gymnodraco acuticeps | reverse complement strand
TTTGAAACCCCGTTTTGAAGGACCCTTTTTTGTCTTGGATTACATCTGTTTTTGATCTTTCACAATCAAGGTGTTAATCAAAGGAAGTGCTGTCTCCGTAAGGAGGTCGTTTGCATAGGATGGTCAAACAAACACCGGACTTTCACGGAGGAGATTGGTGTTCCGTGTAAAACTATTAGTCAACCAATAACTTATATTTTATGTATCTCCATTACTATAATAATATAATACAGTTCTTGTTTTAAAGCCAAACCATGATTTTTAGCTTAATCTAACCAAGTGGCTTACTTAATTAGTGGAAACGTTTTTCCACTAAGCGTGTAGGAGCCATGAAACATGTTTAGTAATCCTTTATGTTTTAATATAAGATATGTGTTTGATCTCTATTGATTGGTTGGCTTGGGTCACATGGATATGGGCGGCACTCATTATAATCCCGTTCACCTACCTTAGGTGTGGGTGGAAGAGAGGGTGACACAGGGCCGTTGTACTTTTTTGTTGACCGCAAGTTGAAATTATTGCTTCGATTAATATAACAATGTACCAGCGACGTGCAGTCAGGGGAGGCAGGGGAGGCAGAGCCTCACCTGTCATACTCCAATGTACGGAAAAACAACTAAAGACAGACATCTTTTCAAGGCAAATGGAGTTTGCTTGAACAAGTCAGGAGTGAAATTGTTTATCTCTAACATATTCAACTGCCTGCGTCATCAATCTGTTCCCTCTGCCAAGGACAAGCGGCAAGAGGAATCAAAACAGGAGAAAGACACAACACATCACGCAGAAAACCCTGAAGAATTATCACTGCACCCGCCTGAGGAATGTTCTGATTATGGGAGACCTATGAGACAAATGGAGGAGTCTCCACTGCCCCCCCCCCCTGTCAACGCCTTTGAGGATACTCCGTTCACCCTTTCACCCTCGCCCACCCTCCTGGAGATCGATGAACACACAAAGGAGATACAGAGGGTTGGCACCGATTCCTTCCTGGAGTTCAAAGACCAAACGAAGGCGATACGCAGGGCTGGCACCATGTCCTTTACCCCCGCTCCTCAACGACGCCCACCAAAATCACCGCGGAGACGCGCACCATCTCCCCCGTCCTCATCACCGCGCCTACGTCAACCACCTCCCCCCCCTGGCAGCATGTCCTCTACCCCCGCACCATCTCGCCCGTCTCCATCACCGTGCCTACGTCGACCACCTCCCCTCCCTTCGAGGGGGCATCTGCAGTCTCCGAAGCCTGATAAGGATGTGTGTGTACAAAACACAACAAACTCTTACTGATATGTGATGGGTCCAGGCTCAAGGGCGTATGGCACTCTCAACTCTTTCCAGGACATGTCGGGGCCCTGCCTGCCAGTAGCTTTGCCGATATCTGTGTTGATAGGTAATAGATTAAGAGCGGTGAATCATAGAAACAGGAAGCGCTCAAACGTTTGTGTCAGTGTATCTAATTTAGCAGTGATTCCATGTCAGCCACAGCTTGTTACAAAAAACATAACTGATAGTGTGTTTAACAAACTTAAACTAGCTTTATTAAATGTCAGGTCTTTGGCAGGAAAAACATTTTTAATCAATGATTTTATCACTGAGCACAATCTCGATTTTATGTTTTTAACAGAAACTTGGATTGAACAAAATAACAGTGCAGCTGTTTCTTATCGAATCAACCCCTCCCAACTTTAGTTTTATGAGTCAGGAAAGAATGCATAAGAAAGGGGGTGGAGTTGCTATTCTGTTCAATGATTCCCTTCAATGCAGGAAGACATCGTATGGAAACTTTGATTCTTTTGAATATGTGGCCCTTCGGCTGAAATGCTCCTCTCGAGCTCTGTTCCTAAATATCTATAGACCACCCAAATACTGTGCAAGCTTTTTTGATGACTTTACTGAACTGCTGTCTATAGTGTGTATTGACTTTGACCGTCTAGTCATTGTTGGTGATTTTAACATCCATGTTGACAACACCCCAGGACAGAGGGGCTAAAGAACTATTTTGTGTTCTTGATAGCTATGGACTGACTCAGCATGTGACGGAGCCCACGCACAATAAGGGGCACACTCTGGACTTAATTATCTCAAAGGGTCGTGAATATCTCTAAGGTTGTGGTGACTGATGTTTGCACTCTCTGAATCATTCCTGTGTGTTCTTTGAGAGCTCTATTTCTGTTCACAAAAAATGTTCAAAAAGAGGTAACCACAAAGCGATATTTAAACTGAAAATACTAGGGAAATGTTTACTCAGAATTTCTCTTCCACACTTGCCCCTGCCCAACATCTCAGTAAATGAGCTAGTAGATCATTTTAATTCAAAAATTAAAATGTTATAGATTGCCATTGCTCCAACTAGGTTAAAGGAAGTGTCTGGCAAGAAAATATCTCCATGGAGAAAGGCCATGAGCGTGAAAACAGAAAAAAGAGAATGTCGAAAGCTGAACGCAGGTGGCGAAAAAAACAAATCTCCAGGTTCACTTTGAAATCTATAAAGAGAGACTTGGCCTTTATAATTTGGAATTGAAAAACGCACGACAATCGTTCTTCTCTGACATCATTACCAAAAACAAAAACAACGCACGTGCCTTGTTTGCTACCGTCGACAGACTAACTAACCCCCAGTGTCAGTAGCCTCTGAATTTCTATCCACCAGGGCGTGCAATGATTTTGCCTTTTTCACTGACAAAATTCAGAAAATCAGACAAGCAGTCAGTGCCTCTGCATCAGGAACAGCAAATGTGTTGTCCCTATCTCCACTTAACATCAATTCAGACATCATGACACAATTCCATCAGATTAATGATAAAAACCTAGAGGACATTATTCAACTTCTGAAATCCTCCCTCTTGCTGCCTTGATTATTATTCCAACAGGATTTTTCAAAGATGTTTTGCCTTGCATGGGCCTCAGATCTACTTCATATAGTAAACAAATCTCTTCACTCAGGTATTTTTCCACAGGCCCTGAAAACTGCAGTCATTAAACCGCTCTTACAAAAAGAATAATCTAGATGCTTCAGTAATGAACAATTACAGGCCCATATCAAACCTGCCATTTCTAGGTAAAATCATTGAAAAAGTTGTTTTTTCAACAGTTGAGTAATTTCTTGCATTTAAAATAACTGTTTTGATGTGTTCCAGTCAGGCTTTCGTCCAAACCACAGCACTGAGACTGGCTCTTGTAAAGGTCTTTAATGACATCCACTTAAACACAGACAGTGGCAGAACTTCAGTGTTAGTATTATTAGATCTCAGTGCTGCGTTTGACACTGTTTGACCACAGCATATTACTAGACCGACTGGAAAACTGGGTGGGACTTTTCGGAAACAGTTCTAAATTGGTTTGAATCCTACTTAAAGGACAGAAACAACTTTGTTTCTATAGGTAAATACACATCTGAGTTGACAAATATGACATGTTGGGGTTCCTCAAGGCTCCATCTTGGGGCCTCTTCTCTTTAACATCTACATGCTACCACTGAATCAGATAATGAAAAACAACAAATAGTTACCATAGCTATGCAGATGACACACACATTTACGTAACCATTTCACCAGGAGACTATGCTCCAATTCAAAACACTTAGTAAGTGCATTGAACAAATCAATGACTGGATGTGTCAGAACTTTCCTCCAATTAAACAAAGATAAAACTGAGGTAATGGTTTTTGGAGCCAAGTCAGAACGTATAAAAGTTAGCGCTGAGCTTCAGTCTGCAAAGTTCAAAACAACAGATAGAGCCAGAAATCTAGGTGTAGTCATGGACTCTGACCTGAGTTTCAACAGTCACATTAAAACTGTTACTAAATCAGCCTACTATCACCTAAAGAATATATCTAGGATTAAAAGACTAATGTCACAGCAGGATTTGGGAAAAACTTGTCCATAGCTTTTATCTTCAGTAGACTCGACTACTGCAATGGTGTCTTCACAGGTCTCACTAAAAAATCTATTAGAAAGTTGCAGCTGATTCAGAACGCTGCTGCTCGAGTCCTCACTAACACTAAGAAAGTGGATCACATAACTCCTGTTCTGAAGTCTTTACACTGGCTTCCTGTGTGTCAAAGAATAGATTTCAAAATACTGCTGCTGGTTTATAAAGCACTGAACGGTTTAGGCCCAAAATAACATTTCTGACCCTCCTGCTAAATGATGAACCATCCAGATCTCTCAGGTCTTCAGGGACTGGTCAGCTTTCTGTCCCCAGAGTCAGAACTAAACATGGAGAAGCAGCGTATCAGTTATTATGCTCCAAATATCTGGAACAAACTCCCAGAAACCTGGCAGGTCCGCTACAACTCTGACTACTTTTAAATCCAGGCTGAAGACTTTTCTTTTTGTCGCTGCTTTTAATTGAACTATTCATATCTTAGACTGCACTGTAACTTTTATAATCCATGTACTTTTTTCTTTTAATGTTTAATGACTGCACTGTAACTTTTATCCATGTATTTTTTCTTTTAATGTTTATTTTATTAGCTTTTGCTTTTTAATGACTGATTTTAAATGCCATTTTCTTAATCTCGTTCATTTTTTGTAAAGCACTTTAAATTGCCTTGGGTTTGAAAAGTGATATATAAATAAACCTTGCCTTGCCTTGCCTTGCCTTGCCTTGCCTTGCCCTTGCCTTGCCTTGCCTTGCCTTGCCTTGCCTTGCCTTGCCTTGCCTTGCCTTGCCTTGCCTTGCCTTGCCTTGCCTAAAGAAAAACTAAATAGTAATAATAATAAAATGTCTCCACTGATCTGTGTTGTAAATGTGATTTATGTATGATTCCAATCGCTTTTTATAGTCAAAATCAGCTAATTTGACGAGCTCCGCTACAACTACGGGTAGCGATGAGAAGTGAGACAGGGACGAGCTCTGCCTCTTGTAAGCCCACAGTAACTGGCTGGAGCGCGGGCATTAATTTAACACGGGCACTTATTTTGTGAGCGCGCTCAAGCCAGTTACTGTGGGGTGAGGTGAGAAACAGATGAGATCTGCCTCACATCAGAAAGCGTCACCCCACAGAAACTGGCTGGAAAGCGGCCCTAAGTGCATGCCTGCACCATCTCACTGTATGTCACCATGTAATGTTTGTAGATCCCTTTATTACATTTATCCTCGCCATCCATAGTCTCTAAATAACTTATTTCACGTATATATGATATTTAGGCTTGCTGGTCTCATCGTACAAACGGCAATGAAAAAAGCACCAGGGGAGGCAAGCCATAACCTCTGCCGCACTGAAGGGGGGCGCAAGTGAGCCCACAGGTTCTTGTTGCTACTGTTATTCTACGCAGAGACTGTAGACGCAAACAACAAACTAGACTTTTGAAACTAGAGGAAGATAGGAGGACTTTTACAAAAAAGTAATAGAGATTGTTGTCCAGAAGGAAAGCATGGACTTCATCTTCAAGTCAAGGTAAGACCCCAATTGTAATGAAAATGGGATCTTACTAAGAAACAACAATCCAATATTTAGATTTTGGGTATCCTTTTGTTGAACGGTCTGTTTAAAATGAATCGAAGCATCAGACTAAAAAAGCTTTTGAAAATAACCGAATATTTCGATTAAGGTCAAAATATAATATTTGTAAATCTGACTCTGAAAGAGTCAGTGCCTCACCAGCCATGAACCACACCGCAGGTCACTGCAATGTACATGTCCAAGGAGTATAAGTTGATTATCGCAGTTTTCATTAAACTACATTATTTTGAAACAGAGTTTTTGATTTCAGCAAGTACTTTTTGATATACTCATTGTTTTTGTTTTGTTGTAAAAAAGAGTACCAATGCTCAAACATATTAGAGACAAACTTTGACCGGGACAGTTAAGCTCTTAAAATGGTAGCATAGATAGTTAATCTTTAAAACATTCAAAGGAGATATAATAATCTAGTTATAGGGAAGTTTAAAGGTATCTAGGTTAACTTGTTCCTTTGGGACACTGTTAAGCTTTAACTTCACTATTATTCCTTGTTGTTGGCAGTGGACTCTCTTTTATTGTGAGACATTAAGATGAGCATATCAGTGAGCTTTATTAGTAATAAAGACAATTATAAATTGGTTGAAGCTGCTTAAGTAGTGACGCTTGACATTAAAAACTAAAGAGAAAGAAGTCTATTCATTTATATTACATCATCGATATTGAAAATCTGATCTTGGCCTACTTTATCACTACATTTAATATAATGATGTATCTCAAAATGTTCCATTTTGAACCAACTCGCACAACTGACTGTTAGAAAAGCAGCATTGTAAAGCTCACACAACAGGAACAGCACACAGTTTATGAGGCGACGGGCTAACGGCAAAGCTCACTATTGGAGTCAGATCCAATTCATCCTCTGAAACTCCTGGAGGAGGAGTGAAACGAAAGTGCTGCAAGAGGCTGGTAAAGAAGAGGAAAATCTCCATTCTGGCCAGACTCTCCCCAGGACACTGCCTGCGACCTGTGAGGGAAAACAAAAGGAATATTTTCAACTCATCTGCAAAATAAGTGAATATTGAGGAGTGATGGCTAAATTCACAAACCTGCTGAAAAAGGCAAGAAGGCATCTCGCTTGACAAACTTCCCATCTTTGTCCAGGAAGTGAGCAGGATAAAAGCTGCTGGGGTGTTCCCACTCAGTCTCATCACACAGGACGGATGTCAAGAGAGGATACACTGTGGTCCCCTGTGGACAATATACAGTATTTTCATTTAGTGACAAGCCACTTAACTCAGCACCCCCCATTTTGAATTATGTAGGATTCATTCTTCCAAGTCATTTTGGGGTTCTTTAGGTGTTTTATTTTATCCAACCTTCTTAATGAAGTGACCCTGGAAAGTGATGTCTTGGCTCATTTTGTGAGGAAGTGCCATGGGGATGATGTTAGCCAGTCGCTGGATTTCGTGGATGACAGCATTTGTGAAGTGCAGGTGATTGCCTGTCCTCAACCTGCACTTGACGACCTCCTTTAAACCTTGCTTAGCTCCTCCTGGACCTGTTCTAGGAAGTACCAGATTTTGTGTCCATTAAGAATATTTTCTTTAGTTGGTGAGCACATATTGTTTCCTGGACTGTTTTTTGAAAATTGTGAGGATTCTAAGCTCCTTACCTTGTATTTTTGGATTCTTGGCCATATATAGTAGTGCCCATCTCAGTGTAGTTGCTGTTGTGTCAGTGCCAGCAGTAAAGAGGTTAAGAACCGTCTGTATCAGGTTTTTATCATGGAAGTGACTGTCTGTGATTCCGGATTCCTGCAAGTAAAGATAAGTCAGGTATTCAAACAAATCTGAACCAAACCCTTGACGTGTTACATAGGAGGGCATTTTTGTTGAGGTATAGTTTGGCAAGCCTTTTTATTATTTAATCAAAGGGCTGACTAGTACTGATGTAGTCATCTCTATTGTAAATTACATCTCAAAATGTCAGAATGTTAATCAATTTGAATCACTGCTTGTCCATATCATCTTATGGACATGTTGGCTTGGATCTCTATAGTCAGAAAGCAATTACTGATTTCTAAAATTGATATTACTGCTGGTGACTAACTGTTAGAACAAATTGCATTTCCTCCTTTGTCACTAACAACTCAACTGGTCACGGAAAAGGTGTAGACGGGGTAAGTAATGAAATGCTTCCCAACCTCAAGATGTTGCTTTCGGAGCAGAAAGGCGTCCACAAATCCTCTGCACATCTGTGGATTGAAGGTCTCTTTCAAATGACTAAACATCTGCTGATTCTGTTTCTTGCTCTCAGCAATTATCGTGTGAAGTTCCTTTCTGTCAGCAATCCATTTACCGATCCATGGGAACATGTTAAACACCTTTTTAAAAGAAGCCCCAATTCATGTGTTATGTCAAATAAAATCACACCTTGAAGTGTAATCTTTATTAAAAGGCATTTTATTTATTTTAAATAAATGGAATGGCACCTGTATTGAAGGGGAGCCCACACGTTGAATATTTCTGTGAGCTCTATCTACCATTGACGTAAACTCTGCATCATCATATTCAAATCTACTGCCATAAACAATTGAGCAGATAATATTAGCCACCGCCTGGTATATGGGTTGAGTTGTATCAAAAGCTTCTCCTGTAAAAACAGAATCAGTCAAATAAATTAAAACCACAAGCAACATGTTGCTTATCATGCAGTTGGTTTTAATAAGACACTTACCTTTATATTTCTTTAACACTTCAATGAGGCAGGTGCATTCCTCAATTATTTTGTCCTCACTAGCCCTCTTGCCCATTCCAAAGTCTCTGAGGTTAGTCAAGGCAAAGCGCCTCATCTCTCTCCATGATTCACCGTTGGCCCATATAACCCCTAAGATAAAAACCAATGTTATGGCCAGACCATGTTTGCTCAGTGTTTTCAATTGTGGATTGTGTCCTGATTTACTGCATCCAGCACCAAAAGCAATAAACTTATGCAAAAGATTTAACAGAAAAGTGGGGTTATTTTGAAAAGCACTTTACACAACTTGTTTTACGTTCCTTACCATGGCCTCCACTAGTTTATTTTGTTATTTGCACTGAATATCTGTCACCAAACTCATCTGCATAGTTGACAAGTGCTTCCTTCACAGTTTTGTATCCAGCCAGGATCACCACTTTTTGGGGTCCCAAATGCACTGTGAAAACTGATCCATATTTCTTGGAAAGCTAAACAAAAACAAAAAACATGGAAATAATAAAATCATGTCTAAAAAAAACTAACAGGAATGAGAAGACCAACAATGTGATATCTGCAGAGCACATAGAACATAACACCTCTAATGAAATGAACATTATTTCAATAATTTCCTCACCTCCATAAATGTGTGGTAGGGTCTCTTGAGGTCGAGCTGCAGCAGGTTCCCAAGTAGAGGAAGTGGTTTTGGACCTGGAGGTCCCTTCCCTTCATCCTGGGAGCTGAAGCTGGAGGAGAAAATGTAGACGAGCAGCAGGACAACCAGAGCTCCAAACAGGGAGATGGAACTGAACAATTGGAGAAACAGATCCAATAGCCCCATGATTTCAAAAGAAAAAGCTTCCTTGTTTCAGTTCTGACAACATGCTTCTGCCTTTGGCCCTTAGTGTCAGCGACAGATGTCTTTTGGAGCTTGTTTTAAGGGTAACAGTGCAGGGAGGTATTGTGCTAATCTACTAATCTGATTGTTAAAGGTCAACGATCCCAACCCCTCCAGCCAAGAGGCAGGACACAAACACCACAGGTGTTTCTCAATCTCGAGTACGCTTGCTTTGTAGCACATGTCTTCCGAGCGTCTTGCTTCAGAAGCGAGGCAATAATACTTCCTAGCCTCGGAAAACAAAGAATGGAACAGGCGAGCAAGTGTGCAGGTGTGTGTCATCGAGAGGCCCCGCCTTACATTTTCCGCCACAGATTTGGGGAAATTGGTCCGTGCGCAAATCATTGTGGGGATTTTAAGACCGCGGAGTCTACACATGTGCAGCCTCGACATTTCTCCAAACGAAGTACGCCGGGCTCGGTAGAATTCCAAGTATGCTGGACATTGGAACAGTACTTTGGCGGCACTCGATGACGTAGTATGCTTGAAATAGTGACTCTGGAGCAGCCTTCCTCGAGATTGAGAAACACCCCCCCCCATTTCTCATGTAGTAGGCAGGTCTATGATACTGAAGTGCATGTAAGTTGCTTTGGATAAAAGCCACAGCTAACTAACTTGTTATGTACCTTTTCAGAACAGTGTTCTTTTGCTGCTTGATAGTGGTTAGCAGATTTCTTATCTTAAATGTCATGTGATTCGAAGGAGAGAGTGTAATGGAAAAATAAAGATAATTATTTTCTAGGAAAGAACAGAGTGAACTTTCTGTGCGATCCGTTCAGTATTGGCACAGTACACGGATCCATGGCAAAAGATAATAGACAACATAATTGAAATGATGGTCATATTTGCTATTCAGAGCTATGACATGACCAGCAGCAATCGGCATCAAATGAATCACCCTTTTGATTTGTCCAAAAAAAATGTAGCTGTTAATCTGATGGTTAATAGACAATCCCAACCCATGCAGCCAACATATCCAACAAGTCCTCCAACTCATACGACCAAATGGGTCGATTGTTCAGGCCCTTATTACGACCAAATATGTCGTTTGTTCAAGCGCTTAATACAACCTATAATTACGTTTTAAAGTTTTCGGCCTCTAGTGCTCCCGTTGAATGCAAATGTTACAGAGGGTCGTTTATTCACAAATAACCCTCTCGAAAATCCTAAATTGTAGGATAGTTTGGCCATTACAACGCTTTTTGATTAGATTTCTAGCGAGAAGTATATATTGTATTTTTAGAATCCACGTCCAGTCGATATGTAGGATCTATAGTTTGATAGATATTATGAAGAGGATTTGAGGTTTCGTCAGGAGAACGTGTATATGCGGCAAGCTTCCATGTAAAGTTACGGGTTGAAAACAGTATTTCCGGTCTCGACGTTTTCATAATAAAACCAATGATCAAATGACTTAACAGTGATATCTGCAGTACTCATCCACTAAAAAACATCAGTTTATCCTTGTTAATTATACGACATTTATTGGTTTAAATTGTGTACAATGCTTTTGTGTTTTTCCCATAGGTTTTTCTCTTTCGATTCTGAGAGACACATTTCTTTTTTCAGAGGTTTTGATAGGCTAAAATCACGTCGCAATGCACGTCGGGATATGGTGTTTATGTGATATGAAATCGCAAAACTTTAAAAAAAAATAAAATAAATTAGTGCCGGGACTCGATTAAAAAAATTAATCTAATTAATTAGAGGCTTTGTAATTAATTAATCGAAATTAATCGCATTTTTAATCGCATATACATATTTGACCTAAGAACAGTGAGAAGCAATTTTTTTTCACATGGATTTTAGTATACCATTAGGCGCATTCACACCGCAGTACTTTTCCCACAAAGGTTCATGAGAATTTAGTTCATGAGAACTCTTTGAACCTGGGGGTGGATTAGGCAAATGAAGCCGCTGACGTCACTTCTTCTTCTTCTGCTTTGGGTTTACTGGCAGGGCCGCAAACCACTTCACGGCGTATACTGCCGCCCAAAGTCCCCCGGCCGGAAGTCCCCGGAGTTGGGGACTGGCTTCAGTAGAAGCTGCTGGGAGTCCCAGCAGCTTCTACTGAAGCCTTCCGAGTAAATCGCCAGAACGCCGACACCGTCCTCATCTCCACCGCTCCCATGTTTTATTTTGTGTTGCCATAAGTTAGTCTCTCTCTGCGTTTCTGCGCTGGGCTAATGCTAATAATGCTAATGCGAGGATAATAAAATGGGCGGCTTCACAAAACTTTTTGGGAGTTTTACAGGGCGTGGTTTGCAATCCACCCAGCCAATCAGAAATATAGCTCTTTTCTCACAAGAGAGCCGTACGAAAGTCCCTGCTCTCTAGCAGCTCTCTGCTCTCTAGCAGGGACTTTCGTGGGGGTAAAAAAGGTTCTCATGAACTAATTTTAAGTACCGGCTCTTTTTGGTGTGAACGCGATAAAAGAGGCTAACGTCCACGCTAGCTTCCACGCTAGCTGCTATATATTTTGCATTGAGGTGATACTTGAGGCTTGATGTGCTGCGGTGATATGCAAATTCCTTTTTGCATAATTTGCACACAACCATGCTAATAATTTGCACACAACCGTGCTCTTATCGACGCTTCCATCCGTCCGTTTTTTAAAACAACATTTCCCACTGTTGTTCACTGTGGTTTGTTGTTGTCTGAAGTCATGAACGTTAGTTGGTGCTCCAGTATAATCGGTACGCCTGAAACTCATCCAGTGAGAAACGTTCCGCGGTGCAAAAATAAGTGCGATTAAAATGCGTTAATTTTTTTAACGCGTTAATTTTTGTGTAATTAATTAATCTTAATTAACGCGTTAAAGTCCCGGCCCTAAAAATAATACTTTATTCCGAGTGTGCTTGCTTTTCTCTTTGAAAGTCATCACATAACGGCATTGTAATACACGGTTCAGCTGCATTAAATATTACATATCTGCCGTAGATATTTATTTATAGAGCCCTGATCAGAAGACTTCTGGACAAACTGGAAGAGATGCCGCCAAAACTGAATACGTGACGTGGACCATAAATATATCAACAATTAAACAACATCTTCCATTTCTTTTCACACAATACGTCTCCTTGCAGTATCAACACTAATTCGGCTGACTTTTATATTTGATCCAATTAGTAGATAGTCTGTATTTACACCATAACGGTGCACAGCTGATAGAAAGGGACTTTGTTGTAGTTTTTAAAGATATTACTGATTTTCTGAACTACCTTTCCAACTCCTCACGCAGTTGACTGTTACAAGTCTATACAGGTTCATGGTACAATGCATAAGCTTCACATCGAGAGACTGAAACTGTATTTTCCTTTACCATTCTGTTTTAATTTCACAATAAAGTGAATAGTCATATTATGTTTGTTATTATTATGTTTTATTAACTAGACCACTGTTTTTTTAACCCACACCGCCTAGTGGTTAAAGCACGTTATTAAATGTAGTTGTTGAATAAGTTATATTTGATGAAAACATTTAAATATTAAGAGTAGCCTACATACAAAATAGGGGTCAATGATAGAAATATAGAATAGAAAATATCAAGAAGATACTGTAGTGATCTCTACAATAAAACAGTTTAGTGCAGGACGTCCAAAGATATTAACAGGAGGATGTGAAAAACAGACAAACTGATAAGGCTGAATTTTACTCAGGTGTAACTAAAGTCTGATTTAAGGGTTGTTTATATTTCACATCATTAATCAGAATCTGCAAAGTAACCAACATAAATGTAGTAGAGTAAAAATACCAGGTTAACCTCTGAATTGTAGTGGAGTAGAACAAAGTAGTACATGCTGCAGTAACAAAAACATTTCCCAACTTGGGATCAATAAAGTATATCTTATCTTATTTTAAGATGATCGATGGCTTCTGCCATATTTGCTAAATGTGCATCTGAAGTTGAACCTATACAAGTGCATGTTTCAGGCTTATCAATGAACAACAGGAGGGGTCACAGACATAAGACCAGCTGTTAAATAAAGCTCTTCTGACCTTAGCTGTCATGTGGGTATATTAATGCTGCCCATTATGGACACAAGCAATTTTCACCCATGTATTAATTATATGTTTTAAATTTGATAACACCAATGTGTTTTGTATCCCCTAAACCTCCAGGGATGTATACAGTTTAATACTGGCAAACTTCTAAATGTGGGAAATAGGAAAACATCTTTTAAAACTACAATTCCCAGTAGAGACGTGCCATAGAACATGTTGCGAAACACACAATAGCTAGCATGTGTAATTCTGGGGGGGAGGGCTGGGCTGGACCCGTCCAAGTCCAGTTTTGGAAAGTCTGCCGTGGTTCCATTCCATTTCAAAGAGCTGTTTGACACTCGGCATAACCTTGTCGCACTGCCACTCCAACATCCAATCACAGAGCTTGAGGGCTAATCACAGGGTTTGTAAAGCAAGGCGGATGTTGTAGTCCCAAACAATAGCTGGGGATTCTGGGTAGTGTAGTGTCTTCGGAGACTCTGTAATGTCTAAACTCCGAAAAAACTATTTGTTTCTCCGAATCGAAGGTTAAAAACACAAAGCATTGTACACAATTTAAACCAATCAATATTGTGTAATTAACAAGGATAAACTGATGTTTTTTAGTTGATGAGTAATGGAGATATCACTGTGTAATCATTTGACAGTGTGGGGAATACTTCCGGTTTTATTATGAAAACTTCGAGACCGGAAATACTGTTTTTACCCACGCTAACTTTACATGGAAGCTGCCCCATATACACGTTCTCCTGGCGAGACCTCAAATCATCTTCGTATATCTATCAAACTGTAGATCCTACACATCCACTGGACGTAGATTATAAAAGTACAATATACACTTCTCGCTAGAAATCTAATAAAGAAGCATTTTAATGGCCAAACTATTCCACAATTTAGGATTTTCCAGAGCGGGTTATTTGTGAATAAACGACCCTCCGGAGCGTTTGCAATCGACAGGAGCATGTTGTTTCTTACACGACCACTAGAGGTGCTACACTTTAAAACGTGACTCTGGGTCGTATTTAGCTGCTGAACAATCGACCTATGGTTTTTTGTAGGAGGACAGGCTGAACATATCAAGTGCCATCGGGCAGGAAACAAACCCCAAATTGCTCAAGTAGCAGGCAGGTCTATTATACTGAAGTGTATGTCAGTTGCTTTGGATAAGAGCATCAGCTAACAAACTTGTTATGTACCTTTCTGAAAATAGTTTACTTTTGTTGTTTAATATTGGTTTGGAAATTTCTCATCTTAATGTCATGTGATCGGAAGGGTAGAGTTTTATGGAACGATAAAGCTAATTATTCTCTAGGAAAGAACAGAGTGGACTTCCAGTGCAAACAGTTCAGTATTGGCACAGTATACAGAAACATGGCAAAAGAAAATAGACACAAATATTTGTTATCTTAAATGTCATGTGATCCAAATGGGAGAGTTTAACGGAATAATAAAGTTAAGTATATCATATTGACAGATACCTCTGTCCCAGCCTGTTGGGTTTTGATTGTCGCTCTTCAACACTTTCTAGTCATTGTAGAAGATGAATGGAAAATAAAGTAATGAATCCGGCCTACTGAAATGGGCTGGTTTAAAAAAAATATGACACTTTGTTGGGTTTGGTACACCGGTTCTTTCTCAAATTTTGCAGGATTTTAGAAGAGCTATACACGACATCAATTCACAGAGCACATTAACATTAATGCAACGATGAATCATTTGAGTGAATATCAGCCATCAATAAACATGAAGAGTTTTTATTTGTTGTTCTATGCTATAGAATTGTGAGAACAAGTATGCTAGACCAAGTGAAGCACCTCAGTTAACTCTGAATCTTGTATATGAGTGGGAGTAACATGAACTAATTTATTTCTTTATTGTGGATGTTTATTGTGGTTCTGGTTTTCTAGGGTAAATACTTTGTATTAACTGATTATTTCCTCCTCTACCAGTTATGTACATTCTAGATCATTATATTAACATTTTTGGCCATTAACAATGAAACACATACAATTCAAATTGGCGCAGTTTATTTGCTAAGCTTCTCTTGTAAAAAGGGGAAATGGGATAATAAATGAATACTTTAAACATTGGCAAAATGTGGCGAATCATGCATTATTTTAACAAGGTACTCAACCCCTTCATTTCATAAAGACTTCAATGAGGTTTTTGACTTTGGTGAAATCAATTTCTCAATGATTTACAAAGAAATGCAGACAAAGATTAACATGAATACAATTTACATTTTAATGACATGATTGCGATATTGTAATGTTTAAAATAAAAAAATACATTATGAAATGTTTTATTTTGAAGATAGGTGGACACATTTGTTCAATTTTGTTTCACAGATACATAATGTTGGAGAGGACGATACATGTACAGTGACATATGAAGACATTGGGGAACCCTCTACTTTGGTCAGACTGGTTTTAATTGTTATCTCTTTAAAAATCACATTATCTTTGGTGGATAGGGTTGCTGCAGGAAGATTTGTCGTATTGATTTTGAAGCGTTTTTGATGAGGAGAGTTTCTTAAAGTTTATAACTTATTGCTGTGTTACTCAACTGGAAAATGTAAAACTTCAAGATAAAAGAGTTACATTCATTCGTATTTTACATTTCAAGTTACAAGAAAGACATTATGTAATATATTTAGAATGATTGTGCTCTGCATAAATAACCAGTAATAACTATATAATCATTTTTGATTGCTTGCACATAAGCACTTCTGACATCCAATCAATATTCATCATCCCAATTACTTCAGTTGTGTTGAACTTAGTCCCTCCTGGTAAACTCCTCATATTCGAGGTGCAGCACACAGTTTATGCGGTACTGGGTCGAGGGTTAGGTGCAGGCATGGAGTCAGATCGAGTAAGTCCTCTGAAACTCCTGGAGCAGGGGTGAATCTAAAGTACTGCAGGAGGCTGGTGAAAAAGAGGAAGAGCTCCATCTTGGCCAAACTTTCTCCGGGACAAGCTCTGAGACCTGTTAGAGAGTGTGAAGGTTAGTCTGCCAGTTACTACAAAGTGAACAAGAAGTGTTGCCTAAGCTCACAAACCTGCAGAGAAAGGCATGAAGGCATCTCGCTTCACAAACCGTCCATCTTTGTCAAGGAAGTGAGCAGGATAAAAGCTGTGTGGGTTCTCCCATTCACTCTCATCATACAGGACAGACGTCAACAAAGGAAACACTGTGGTCCCCTGTATGCAGAGTTGAAAATGTTTTTATATGACGTGATACATTTAAAATGTCTTAAAGCAAAAACAACATTTCCTGCATATAACATTCATTTTAAGACATGAAGATTAGTATAAAGGAAAATTAGGTGTTTGTTTAATTCAGTTGTACCTTCTTAATGAAGTGACCTTGAAAGGTCACATCTTGGCTAGTTTTGCGAGGAAGCGATATTGGGGCAATGTTAGCCAATCTCTGTATCTCATGGAGGACAGCATTGACGAAGTGCAGGTTCTTTCTGTCCTGAATTTGTACTTGACGAGGTCCTATCACTCTGCTCAGCTCCTCTTGGACCTGGTCTAAATAATGAAGAGCTTCTATTTTTATGATGACAATTCGGCTTGAACTTCATGTTTTTTTGCTTGGTCTGAAGGATGTGGATATATTAAGCTTCTTACCTTGTATTTCTGGATACTTGGTCACAAGCAGAAGTGCCCATCTCAGTGTATTTGATGTTGTGTCAGTGCCAGCAGCAAAGAGATTCAAGACTGTTGCCATAAGGTTGTCATCGTGAAAGTGACTGTTGGTAATCCCAGATGTCTTCAAGTAAACACATATCACTGCTTTTATTCAAACAATTCTGATCACAATATGTATTCTTTGCAGTTAATCAATTTTGCAATTACTGTCATAAATGTACAGTACAGTATGTTAACCGTCAGTTTTGAACCAATTTGCAACTTTGGATATCCATTGCCCATTATGAAAGTAAAGTGATTCTTCTATATTTTTTTTTACTAGATGAATATAAGCTGTTGAAAATGAAGGTATAATGGTCAATGCAATGTCAACAAATCTGGCTTTTTCAATGTTGGGCTCCGTCGGTGGCCACAGAAAAACCCCTGCCTAACCCTAATCCTGATGTTTTTACTCTTTAGTTGACCAATGTGTCACAATCTGTCTGTGTTGTGTTTTGTCTTGTCTTTTTCTGTCTTATTTTTGCTTGTTGCTTTCTGTCTGTTTTCCCTCCCTGATTACCCGATTGTGTTCACCTGGTGCCCCTGTGTTTTCTCCTCCCTCCTCACCTGTCTCTTGTTTGTTTGATTAGTCCTGTGTGCATTAGGTTTTGTGTTTTCTGTTAGTCTTTGTGAGTTCTATTTCATCCTTACTGACCGCCAGAGGCGGTGCTTTAGCACTGGATATCTTCTGTCTCGCGCATGCGCAGGTCGAATATTTATATCAACAAAGTCACGTGTGACCTCGTATGACCCCGGAAGGCATAAGTTCCGGTGCCGTCAACGAGTTCAGTCCTTTTTCATCTTCTCGCAGCGCAAGTTACTACTTTATGAGTAGAAGCCAAGCTAGCTTACTGAACAATTAAGATCCTAGCTCATCGCTATCTGTAGCCTTGTGATCGTCTAGATCGGAGCTGCGGGCTAGAAAAACCGCTCGCCCTTCCAAAGGCTGCGACGAGCTAGCTGTCCGCCCTCCGCAAGGGAGGGGGACCGCGGTGTTTCACCGCTCGGATCCTAGGAGCTCCGGATCGTAAAGAGCGGACGCTCCTGCACGTCAGCCCGGTGAGATCGCTAACACCGTTTATTGCTGATTGTGCTATATATTCTCAAACTAACGAGATAATTGTGTACAAATTAGCCGAGGGCTCTCGCTAATTTGTTACTGCACTAGTGGAGAGAGCGTCTCCGCCCTCCTCTCACTACATACCATTTGTTCCTTACCCTGTTATATCGTCCAGTTAGTTGAGTGCTCCCGTTCAAGCTAACTGTTACGGCGCTAGTGAAAGAGTGTCTTCGCCCCTCTCCTCACGGCGCACAATTGTTTCTCTTCCATCCTACGTTAGCTGAGTGCTCTCGCTCAAAGCTAACTCGCTACAGCGCTATGTGAAGAGTGTTTTTGCTCCCCTCTCCCTGCACACAGTTGGTTTCTGTTCCATCCTCCAGTTAGCTGAGTGCTCTCGCTCAAAGCTAACTTGCTACAGCGCTAGTGAAGAGAGTGCTTCCGCTCCCCTCTCACTACACACAGTTGGTTTAATACCCGTTCCATCTCCAGTTAGCAGAGTGCTTTCGCTCAGGCTAACTCGCTACGGTGCTAGTGGAGAGAGTATTCCCGCTCTCCTCTCACAGCATATATACCACTAACTGACCACTAATTTGTTCGCACCCCAGTTAGCAGAGTGCGCAGTTGGCGCTATGTTTAACGGCTGTAACACCTGTATGGCCTCTCTGCAACCAGATGATGGCCATGACCTTTGCCCCTCTTGTCTTGGCCTCGAGTATCTGAGGGAGGGCCTTTCGGAGGACTCGTGCATGAATTGCACCATCATGCCTCGTGGGGTAAGAGCTGCTAGACTAGCCGGGGTTGAACTACTGACTGAGGGTGGCCTTCCCCCTGCACAGTCGACTACATCCCAACCTACCCGTCCTAGGCGTCGGGCAGCAGAGGCTGCGGTAGCCCCGCCCAAGAAAAGGACTAAGCCTGATAGGCTGTCCTCTAGGGTGGACCTACTCACTACTGAGCTTGCCCAGATGAAGTCACTCCTCTTGGCTCTTCATTCTGGTGTCCGTACAGAGCACGCCGCTGCACCCAGTCCACCCATGGCTGAACTGATTCCAGATGACGATGTGCTCTCGATGGCAGCTTCAGCCACTCAATTTAATGAGTATGACAGAGAGGGCCCGTCCCAGGCTTCTGGGCCTGGCTCCTGTACCTCAGCTCATGCATCCTCGGAGGGGGCAGGATGTCGGCTCCATGAGTACCGTCACCCGCATGGCACTGGCTCGCCAGCAGCTGGATGTACAGCAGCCCGAAACGGCGCCTGCTAGTGCGTTCTTCAGGCGCACTTTGGCACCCGCCATCCTTGCAGTTCCTCCCTCTTGTGAGTATCTGAGGGAGTTACATGCATGCTGGAGGGACACTAAGACTCTTTCCCGTCTTACGTCCGTTGGCCGAGCCCTAGCAACCATGCAAGATGTGGCAAAGGTCGGTCTTGACCACATGCCGGCTGTGGAGCCTACACTTGCTTCCCTCATAGTTTCCCCTGACAAAGCTCTGAGGTCGGAGGCCAGGTGCCCTCGACCCCAATGTCGGGTCACTGATGACCTGCTCACTAAAGCTTACGATGCAGCGGCACGCATGGGCCGTATAGGCAATTCCCTCTCTCACCTCATGCTCGCCCTCTCGGCTTCCCTGTAGCAGGAGGCTCTTAGCGCTTCTGCTACCAGCCTCAGTGACGCCTCATTACAGGCGTTTGCTCTGATGTCAAGAGAACTTGGGCGCCTGATGTCCACTCTCGTCCAGACTCGTCGCCAGGTTTGGCTGGCACAGTCACCCTTATCAGAGGCATGTAGGAGGAATCTCCTTGCTGTCCCAGTGGAGCCCGGGGAACTGTTCGGTTCAGCTGCCGTACAGGTGCTCGAACGGACTGTCCAAGCTAGTCAGACCAGGCAACAGTTCTCAGCTCTTCGCAGAGACATGCCCCCCTCCGGTAGGCCGAGAGGCTCCGCATCTGCCTCCCGAGGCCGCTCCCGTCCACCGGCTCACCCCGGTGCCCGCCAGGGACCTCAGCATCCCACGAGGGGGCCGGCCTGCTACGGTCCTGTTAACTAAGCCCGGGGGCTTCTACTCGACCTACTTACTGGTAAGGAAGAAAGGCGGTGGACTTCGCCCAATCCTCGATCTGAGGGGACTCAACAAGTTCCTAAAGATCTTACCTTTCCATATGCTGAGCACAGCGGACGTTCTTCGTACCGTTGCCAGGGGGGAATGGTTCACGTCCATCGATTTAAAGGACGCTTATTTTCATGTGCCTATTGTACCTCATCACAGGCAGTTTCTTCGCTTTGCCTTCAGAGGCCGTCATTTCCAGTTCAGGGTGCTCCCATTCGGACTCTCCCTCTCCCCAAGGGTGTTCACCAGGTGTGTCGCGGCAGCCCTCTCACCCCTGCAGTCTCAGGGTATGAAGATTCTGCCATACTTAGACGACTGGCTAATCTGTGCACCATCCCGGTTGCAGTCGACCCAGGACACGGCTCTCCTTCTCTCTCATGTCGCCCGGCTAGGCCTCAAGGTGAACATGGAGAAGAGTTGTCTGAACCCCTCTCAGAGCCTAACCTTCATTGGGGTGGCTCTGGACAACAGTCACTATGCGGGGCCTGTCCATCTGCTCAGCGCCTGGACGACATCCTCCAGCTTCTTCCCTCTTCAAAAGGGGCAGTCTCTGGCATTTATCCTGTTTCTCTGCCTCTTGGGCATGCTGACAGCTGCCTCAACTGTCATTCCCTTGGGCTTGTTGTCACTGCGCCCCCTGCAGAGATGGCTGAACGGCCTCCACCTAGACCCCAAGTTGCACAGGCACAGAAAAATCAGGGTGTCACAACAGTGCCTCTCCACTCTATCCCCATGGAGGGAGAGGTCATATATGTCAAGGGGCGTGGCCATGGGCTCCGTCCCTTTCCGCAGAGAGACCGTTACGACGGATGCCAGCCTCTCGGGATGGGGTGCGGTGTGGCAAAACAGGACAGCTGTGTATCATATAAACCACCAAGGGGGCACCAAATCTGCACGCTTGCTAGAGGTGTCCCAGACTCTCCTGACCTGGGCAGCTCCTTGCCTGGCCAGCCTACGATCAATGTATCTTCCCGGAGAGCAGAACCAAGTCGCAGACTCCCTCTCCCGTCACAAGGCTCCACCAGGGGAGTGGCGGCTTCATCCAGAGGTGGTGGCCAACATCTGGGGTCTCTTCGGCAGGGCAGAGGTATATCTCTTTGCCTCGAAGATGTCGACCCACTGCCTCCTGTGGTTCTCCTTGAGGGAGAAAACCAGCCCTTTGGGTCAGGACGCCCTGGCTCATTCATGGCCAGGGTGTCTTCTCTATTTCTATCCACCCCTCCCTCTGATCCTACCAACACTCCTCAGAGTGCTTCATCAGGGCCACAGGCTTCTTCTGGTGGCCCCCTTCTGGCCAGCCAGGACTTGGTTCTCCCTGCTGCACAGACTCTGTTGCGGGACACCTTGGCGTCTCCCCAACAGGAAGGACCTCTTGTCTCAGCTGGAGGGTCAAATATGGCACCCCGACCCCTGCCGCCTCCAGCTGTGGGTCTGGCCACTGGAGGGCCCGACCCACTGCTGAGCGACTGCATAGAGCCTGTCAGGAGGACTATTCTCAATAGTAGTTATACACATACCACTCTCGTCTCATTAGTATGCATAGAAAGTGACAGGTCACACCTCTAAGCCCCGCCCCCTTCCGCCGGAAGTCCCGTCCCCTTCCACCGGAAGTCCCGCCTCCATAAGCCCCGCCCCTTCCACCGGAAGTCCCGCCCCCACTTCCGGTTTTTCAAAATAAAATTAAACAATATTTTAAAAATGATCAAAATAAAAATGCTGCCCCTACCGGTCGCCCCCACTTCCGGTTTTTCAAAATAAAATTAAAAAATATTTTAAAAATGATAAAAATAAAAATGCTGCCCCTACCGGTCGCCCCGCTTCCGGTTTTCAAAATAAAATAACATGACATTTAACAACCATGAGAAAAATAAAATGCTGCCCCTGCCGGTTTTCAAAATAAAATTTGAAAATAATTTGAAAATGATAAAAAAAAAAATGCTGCCCCTACCGGTCGCCCCCGCTTCCGGCAAAATAACATGAAATGTAACAACCAGGAGAAAATAAATGCTGCCCCCCTACGGTTTTACAAAATAATAATTTTATAATGAATCACATATGCATAGGATCAATGTCCCTGCCACTTAGTCACTTCCTGTGCGCCTGTATACAGCAGTATTGACTGCAACTTACAAATACTTGCAAATAACATGAAATATACAACCATATTTTTAAAAGTAATGTCTCAGCTCTAAAGAGCAAGGTCCCGCCACCTAACCACTTCCTGTGCCCCTGTATACAGCAGTATTGACTGTAACTTACAAATACTTGCAAATAACAAGAAATATACAACCATATATTTTTAAAAGTACTGTCAATCTCACTAACTCTCTCTCTCTGCTATTCTCTGCCGTGAAAAGTTTGGTGAACAGTCTGAAGACAAGCCAGGACACGTCATAAAACCCCCGACATCCTCTGCAGGCAAATGGTGGGAACACACACACACACACACACACACACACACACACACACACACACACATCCCCCACCACTCACCCCTCATCCGTTAGGGTTAGATAAATAAGAGCCATTCGTCTTTCTCACTCTTCAATATTTTCTCAAGTCGAGAGAAATGGCCAAGAGACGTCTTGATATGGGTGTAATCTGCGAGACACCGCCACCTAGTCACTTCCTGTGCGCCTGTATACAGCAGTATTGACTGTAACTTACAAATACTTGCAAATAACATGAAATATACAACCATATATTTTAAAAGTAATGTCTCAGCTCTAAAGAGCAAGGTCCCACCACCTAACCACTTCCTGTGCCCCTGTATACAGCAGTATTGACTGTAACTTACAAATACTTGCAAATAACAAGGAGAAAATAAAATGCTGCCCCTACGGTTTTACAAAATAATAATTTTATAATGAATCACATATGCATAGGATCAATGTCCCTGCCACCTAGTCACTTCCTGTGCGCCTGTATACAGCAGTATTGACTGCAACTTACAAATACTTGCAAATAACATGAAATATACAACCATATTTTTAAAAGTAATGTCTCAGCTCTAAAGAGCAAGGTCCCGCCACCTAACCACTTCCTGTGCCCCTGTATACAGCAGTATTGACTGTAACTTATAAATACTTGCAAATAACAAGAAATATACAACCATATATTTTTAAAAGTACTGTCAATCTCACTAACTCTCTCTCTCTCTCTGCTATTCTCTGCCGTGAAAAGTTTAGTGAAACAGTCTGAAGACAAGCTAGGACACGTCATAAAACCCCCCGACATCCTCTGCAGGCAAATGGTAGGGCGATGGGGAGGGGGGAACACACACACACACATTTAAATTCAGAGGATGAAAAAGCAGAAAACATAACTTGTTTTGTAAAACGGTCAGCACGTCAGTTTCAAGAAAGACGTTTGCATACATAAAAAAGTGTATCTTACAGTTCCTTTTGTGAGAGAATTACACACAAATCTGCAGAGTGTCACTAAAAAGTTGTAACACAGGGACTGACATTCTGTATGGGGTTTCACACGGACACAAAGTCTACTTCATTATCTACTTTGTCAGCTTTTATACACAAAAGTGTATCTTTCAGTAACTTTCTCAGAGAATTTAAGCATAAATCTGTCAAAGATTCTTAACGAAATCTACTTCATTATCTACTTTTCAGCTTTTATACACAAAAGTGTATCCTTCAGTAACTTTCTCAGAGAATTTAAGCACGACAATAATTAGTAGTTAGACATTTTGGATATCGTGCGTTCTGGCAGTACTATTCCGGTCATTGGGAAACTTTTTGGGACCCATTTAAAAGAGAAATGTTCTCTGTCGTTCTTAATGCAAAAACAAATCATCTCTACTCCCTTTGGGTGAAGTCCAGGAATGTTCTCGGGGGGAGTGGACACTTGCTGTTACATGGCATAAAGCTTCTGCAGTGTGCCAATAAATGTATAGTTTCCCTAAAGCTCCATACATTTACACATATTGACTAATGACTCAGCACATGAGGGGTAAATACAAAACAAATCTAAATATCACCAATTATTCCAGAATGTGACTAGAATAGAGTCTAGAGAATGGACCCAGGCTTTGTCTTCAGCCATCAACTAAATAGGGGCGTGCTTTTTTTTTTGAATCACCAGTATGTTACTCACCATTGAAGACAGTGTTGAGGGGGCAAGCAAAGTGTACTCAGCGGCAGATTGCATGGAAGCAGAAAGGCCTGGCTCAGACACCATGTATCCAAAGGTTGACGGGGAACTTCCAACCAGTTCCATCACCTGTTTAGCTTGAGGGAATTTAAACACCATTAAAAATATGGATTACAGAAAAACAATATATGTAGTAAATCGGGTAATCATTAATAAGGGGAAAATGTGCAAGTCTAACCTGAGTCTGGCATGAGCACTTGATCAATAAGGTGGATGACAATGTCCTTCTTGAGCACCATCTTGATGCCATTGACTGTTAAACTCTCGCCATCACAGCCTTGAAATCAAAGTAACGCTTCTAAAAACATATATTTTAGAAAAGTAATGTTAGTCATGTCAAGTTATCAAGACTGCTGTGTTTCATCGAAACAGTGTACAGAGCAGAAAGGGGAACATTTGTCGCCACATTAACATACCGACTCCTCTATCAGTTTTTGCATACATAAAAAGTGTATCTTACAGTTCCTTTTGTGAGAGAATTACACACAAATCTGCAGAGTGTCACTAAAAAGTTTTACACAGGGACTGACATTCTGTATGAGGGTTTCACACCTGAGCTGCTGGGGGGAGGGCGTTGAAAAGGGGGTGAGTATGTTTGGCTCTCTGGTGTGTTAAGAGTCACAGTCTTAAAGAAAAATCTGGTCAGAAAAGTACTTAACTTTCTACCAGTTGTAAATTGTCATACATATAAAAAAGTAAGAGACTTACTGTTTCCTTTGTGAGAGAATTACACATAAATCTGCAGAGTGTCTGTAAAAAGTCTCAAAATCACAAACTGCAGACGCCTCAAGGAGAGACTTGAAAAGATCCATGCCGAGTGGGGGGAGAAGAAGAAGAAGACTAATAACCAGCAGTTGACTGAAGCCAGGGACTTTTTTCTTTAAAGTAAAATAAAAATGGGAAACTACTATGCAAAACGCTCTGTATATATTGATCAGAATGTAGTCAATACCCTTTTAATAAGTGTGGTGATGAGGACGATTGAAAACAGAACGAGTAGTGACCCCTGTGTAAACAGAATGGCTGAAGTTTGTAAACTAGAAGACATTTTGGCTATCGTGCGTTCTGGCAGTACTATTCCTGGTCATTGAGAAACGATTGTAAACGAAACATTTAAAGTGGTCCTGGAATCTTCATTTTCCGAAACATTCTGTAACATTATCTCAGAAATGAAACAAACATCAAAAGTGTATCATGTGCTCTCAGTGTATGCTCTGTTTGTAGATGTAATGCATCTCTGTGCAGAAAGCAGCATACACATGAATATTCTGACTGAAGTGAAAAAACTCCATCACGATATCTCCAGTCATATGGGGAACTCTAAGCTGGAGACGGTCCTGCGGATGTTGCAATCAGTATAACTATTTGATTGTTGGGTGTGAAAAATAAAAAAGTGTTTTTACATTTAAAAACTGTTGTCTTCATTATAGCAAGGGGGAGCGTGTCTGATACATGTGTATTACAGTCCTTCTTTTTGTGTTTTTCAGTGTTTTCTGTGTGTCTGTACACACAAAGCACAAATCATTTCAAACAAACCCTGAATCAAATTTAGAGAGGACCATTAAGAGTCAGAATCTTAATAAAATCTACGGACACAAAGTACTTCATTATCTACTTTTCAGCTTTTATACACAAAAGTGTATCTTTCAGTATATTTTTGAGAGAATTTAAGCATAAATCTGTCAAATGTTTCAAAAACAGCCTTGTTTCACTGAAATAGCCTCAAAATCACAAACTGCCATTAAGAGTCAGATGCTTTTACGGAATCTAATAAAACAGAGTATTTTCTACAGATGACTCCTCCCACTCAACGCAATAAGTCCCATCCCACTCAGCAAATCATATAAAACTAAGGACCCCCACTAAGACGACCGTTGAAAGTAGACATGAATCTGAGAAAAACCAAGTCTGATGTAGCCTCCCCTTATTATCACCAGGATAACGGATATGGGCTTAATGACTGGATGTTACAAAGTAAGGGGGAGGATGTTCCCGAAGAAGAGCCCTCCTCTATATCATATCCATGTAAGGTCTTTAGGACAAAAGAGGACCACGATAACATGACATATGAAGAATATCTTTCTTTAAAAGAGGGTATTATAGATAACCTTTATAGAAACAGTATATCTCATACCACTCGCCAAGATCGCAAAAGACAATTAGCAGAAAAGAAAAGAAAAAGTAAAGAAAACGAAGAAAAATGAAAAGGAGAAGAAAAATGAAAAGCAAACGCAGAATGCGAATGAAAAGAAAAGGACGGAAAACCAAAAAGACAAAACGAAGGAAGGTGAAAAGAAAAAGGAACAAAGTGAAGAAATGTAATGGTGTTGTTGAGTCATTACCGGATCATAATAATCTTATAGATCATCTACCGCTAACCGACTGCTGCGAATGTGTTGAACAAATACCAAAAGCAATGGCAGAGCTTTGCTTCAATATAATGAGAGAAAAAGCACGATACTGTGGAATTGCCCAAATTGGTGACAGTGCCAGAACATGCCATTAAAAGAATGTTGGAGGATTTCTATTCTAGTGTCGGTTGTCATTACATCGAAGGATATGCCAAAACGTGTGACGACATAGACAAAGCTTTTGAAGACAATTATATGGTACCTGTCCTTACAGCTAAACAAATCCTACGCCAGGTATTCAACAGACCACAAGAAGCACAAGAAGCCCCAGAAAGGATTACATTCAGAGCTAATAACGGTGAAACCGAAGAAGAAGCAAAGCAGATTATAATCGTTGCGGGTGAAAGGATAGAGAATTTGCATGTGATGTTAATGCATTTATCTGATATAAAAAATGCATTTGTTTACTTCCAAGAGACCCCTAAACATCTACTTGGGCAATGTGAATTGAACGATAAACCGATCACTGTCAATGAAACGCGGAGAGAAGCAGCAGTGCAAATCGTTAAGTCTATTACCTTGTATGCACTACGGCATTAACTTGGTCAAATGTAATGTGTTTTTTATGAAAGTGTGTTGAATGTTGTGTTTTCAATTAAACAACCATTACAAAATGAAAATGTGTTTTATTTATTTTTTTGCTCTCATATATAGTAATAGTATTGTAAACGAAACATTTATAATAAATCTTCGATTTTGTGTCCAACAGTATAATCAACCAGTGCTGCTATAAGCTCCGTGGCAGGGGGAGACGTGATGGCAGCTTATAGCAGCACTGGTTGATTATACTGTTGGACACAAGTTTCAATTCAACATACCAAGTTGTATTGACATACTGTATGCACAACAGCGTTGTTTAGGCAATGAAAACCCTAAACCTAACCCTGGGTCCTAAGCTTCTCCAATAATGCAACATACAATATACTCAAGACATAAAAAAGATAAGTGAAAACACTTCACAGAGCTCAGGAGTTTTTACAGCCTTATTGCCTGTACATCCTTCGTGCACTCAGTTTGCCCCGGGGCAAACGAGAGTGTTGCTGAAGCCCAACCCTGCCTTTATACCTAAGGTGGTTGGCTCATGTACCCCCATTGACATTGTGGCATTTTCCTCCGCCGCTGTGTTCCTTCCTCAAGCCACACCTGCAGGAAAAAAGTGCATAATAAATAAATCACTAAAAGTCAATATCACTCTGTTATTGCCACTTCTGTTAACAAGGTTACCATTGAATGTCTTAACTTTTAAAAAAATGGTTTAAAGGAGTATGTATGAGGAATTATCAGAATACCCTTATTCGTCCCACAGAGAGGAAATGCATATTTGTTACAGCAAGTGAAGAGTCAAATATAGTGGAGGAAATAAGTATTTGATCCCCTTGCAAAACATGTCTTAGTACTTGGTGGAGAAACCCTTGTTGGACAGCACAGAGGTCAGATGCTTCTTGTATTTGGTCACCAGGTTGGTGCACATCTCAGGTCCTTATGGTCAAGAAAATGACTCCATTTGTGGTGGAGCAAAAATCAATGCAAATTAATCCTTTATTCATTTCCCTGTGATTAATTCAATTCTTTGCACTTTTGTTTGGGGTCCGTGAGCTAAACAAAATCATAAAAAAAGTGGAGAATGTGAAAGTTTATTGGCCAGTGGAGGAGAGAGATGACCTCGCTCATCAATGACAAAAGACTCCTTTATGGCTTTGGTGTGAACCCCTGACGCAGGCCTATTCAACTCTGACTGATCAGCACCACAGGACATCCATTACGTGCAAAAAATGGTGCCTCAGTAAAACCAACTCTTTTTTAGACGCCTAATGGTGGTTAGAAAACCGAAAAAGCCGTAATCTTTGCCCATTCTTTAGTGCACATACTGAGGGTCGGGGTGACGGACTGTAGGCTGTGTGGCAGCCTGTCGAAGATTTATTATAAATGTTTCGTTTACAATACTATTACTATATATGAGAGCAAAAAAATAAATAAAACACATTTTCATTTTGTAATGGTTGTTTAATTGAAAACACAACATTCAACACACTTTCATAAAAACACATTACATTTGACCAAGTTAATGCCGTAGTGCATACAAGGTAATAGACTTAACGATTTGCACTGCTGCTTCTCTCCGCGTTTCATTGACAGTGATCGGTTTATCGTTCAATTCACATTGCCCAAGTAGATGTTTAGGGGTCTCTTGGAAGTAAACAAATGCATTTTTTATATCAGATAAATGCATTAACATCACATGCAAAATTCTCTATCCTTTCACCCGCAACGATTATAATCTGCTTTGCTTCTTCTTCGGTTTCACCGTTATTAGCTCTGAATGTAATCCTTTCTGGGGCTTCTTGTGCTTCTTGTGGTCTGTTGAATACCTGGCGTAGGATTTGTTTAGCTGTAAGGACAGGTACCATATAATTGTCTTCAAAAGCTTTGTCTATGTCGTCACACGTTTTGGCATATCCTTCGATGTAATGACAACCGATACTAGAATAGAAATCCTCCAACATTCTTTTAATGCATGTTCTGGCACTGTCACCAATTTGGGCAATTCCACAGTATCGTGCTTTTTCTCTCATTATATTGAAGCAAAGCTCTGCCATTGCTTTTGGTATTTGTTCAACACATTCGCAGCAGTCGGTTAGCGGTAGATGATCTATAAGATTATTATGATCCGGTAATGACTCAACAACACCATTACATTTCTTCACTTTGTTCCTTTTTCTTTTCACCTTCCTTCGTTTTGTCTTTTTGGTTTTCCGTCCTTTTCTTTTCATTCGCATTCTGCGTTTGCTTTTCATTTTTCTTCTCCTTTTCATTTTTTCTTCGTTTTTCTTTACTTTTTCTTTTCTTTTCTGCTAATTGTCGTTTGCGATCTTGGCGAGTGGTATGAGATATACTGTTTCTATAAAGGTTATCTATAATACCCTCTTTTAAAGAAAGATATTCTTCATATGTCATGTTATCGTGGTCCTCTTTTGTCCTAAAGACCTTACATGGATATGATATAGAGGAGGGCTCTTCTTCGGGAACATCCTCCCCCTTACTTTGTAACATCCAGTCATTAAGCCCATATCCGTTATCCTGGTGATAATAAGGGGAGGCTACATCAGACTTGGTTTTTCTCAGATTCATGTCTACTTTCAACGGTCGTCTTAGTGGGGGTCCTTAGTTTTATATGATTTGCTGAGTGGGATGGGACTTATTGCGTTGAGTGGGAGGAGTCATCTGTAGAAAATACTCTGTTTTATTAGATTCCGTAAAAGCATCTGACTCTTAATGGCAGTTTGTGATTTTGAGGCTATTTCAGTGAAACAAGGCTGTTTTTGAAACATTTGGCAGATTTATGCTTAAATTCTCTCAAAAATATACTGAAGGATACACTTTTGTGTATAAAAGCTGAAAAGTAGATAATGAAGTACTTTGTGTCCGTAGATTTTATTAAGATTCTGACTCTTAATGGTCCTCTCTAAATTTGATTCAGGGTTTGTTTGAAATGATTTGTGCTTTGTCACACAGACACACAGAAAAACACAAAAAGAAGGACTGTAATACACATGTATCAGACACGCTCCCCCTTGCTATAATGAAGACAACAGTTTTTAAATGTAAAAACACTTTTTTATTTTTCACACCCAAAAATCAAATAGTTATACTGATTGCAACATCCGCAGGACCGTCTCCAGCTTAGAGTTCCCCATATGACTGGAGATATCGTGATGGAGTTTTTTCACTTCAGTCAGAATATTCATGTGTATGCTGCTTTCTGCACAGAGATGCATTACATCTACAAACAGAGCATACACTGATAGCACATGATACACTTTTGATGTTTGTTTCATTTCTGAGATAATGTTACAGAATGTTTCGGAAAATGAAGATTCCAGGACCACTTTAAATGTTTCGTTTACAATCGTTTCTCAATGACCAGGAATAGTACTGCCAGAACGCACGATAGCCAAAATGTCTTCTAGTTTACAAAACTTCAGCCATTCTGTTTACACAGGGGTCACTACTCGTTCTGTTTTCAATCGTCCTCATCACCACACTTATTAAAAGGGTATTGACTACATTCTGATCAATATATACAGAGCGTTTTGCATAGTAGTTTCCCATTTTTATTTTACTTTAAAGAAAAAAGTCCCTGGCTTCAGTCAACTGCTGGTTATTAGTCTTCTTCTTCTCCCCCCACTCGGCATGGATCTTTTCAAGTCTCTCCTTGAGGCGTCTGCAGTTTGTGATTTTGAGACTTTTTACAGACACTCTGCAGATTTATGTGTAATTCTCTCACAAAGGAAACAGTAAGTCTCTTACTTTTTTTATATGTATGACAATTTACAACTGGTAGAAAGTTAAGTACTTTTTCTGACCAGATTTTTCTTTAAGACTGTGACTCTTAACACACCAGAGAGCCAAACATACTCACCCCCTTTTCAACGCCCTCCCCCCAGCAGCTCAGGTGTGAAACCCTCATACAGAATGTCAGTCCCTGTGTAAAACTTTTTAGTGACACTCTGCAGATTTGTGTGTAATTCTCTCACAAAAGGAACTGTAAGATACACTTTTTATGTATGCAAAAACTGATAGAGGAGTCGGTATGTTAATGTGGCGACAAATGTTCCCCTTTCTGCTCTGTACACTGTTTCGATGAAACACAGCAGTCTTGATAACTTGACATGACTAACATTACTTTTCTAAAATATATGTTTTTAGAAGCGTTACTTTGATTTCAAGGCTGTGATGGCGAGAGTTTAACAGTCAATGGCATCAAGATGGTGCTCAAGAAGGACATTGTCATCCACCTTATTGATCAAGTGCTCATGCCAGACTCAGGTTAGACTTGCACATTTTCCCCCTTATTAATGATTACCCGATTTACTACATATATTGTTTTTCTGTAATCCATATTTTTAATGGTGTTTAAATTCCCTCAAGCTAAACAGGTGATGGAACTGGTTGGAAGTTCCCCGTCAACCTTTGGAGACATGGTGTCTGAGCCAGGCCTTTCTGCTTCCATGCAATCTGCCGCTGAGTACACTTTGCTTGCCCCCTCAACACTGTCTTCAATGGTGAGTAACATACTGGTGATTCAAAAAAAAAAAGCACGCCCCTATTTAGTTGATGGCTGAAGACAAAGCCTGGGTCCATTCTCTAGACTCTATTCTAGTCACATTCTGGAATAATTGGTGATATTTAGATTTGTTTTGTATTTACCCCTCATGTGCTGAGTCATTAGTCAATATGTGTAAATGTATGGAGCTTTAGGGAAACTATACATTTATTGGCACACTGCAGAAGCTTTATGCCATGTAACAGCAAGTGTCCACTCCCCCCCGAGAACATTCCTGGACTTCACCCAAAGGAGTAGAGATGATTTGTTTTTGCATTAAGAACGACAGAGAACATTTCTCTTTTAAATGGGTCCCAAAAAGTTTCCCAATGACCGGAATAGTACTGCCAGAACGCACGATATCCAAAATGTCTAACTACTAATTATTGTCGTGCTTAAATTCTCTGAGAAAGTTACTGAAGGATACACTTTTGTGTATAAAAGCTGAAAAGTAGATAATGAAGTAGATTTCGTTAAGAATCTTTGACAGATTTATGCTTAAATTCTCTGAGAAAGTTACTGAAAGATACACTTTTTGTGTATAAAAGCTGACAAAGTAGATAATGAGAAGTAGACTTTGTGTCCGTGTGAAACCCCATACAGAATGTCAGTCCCTGTGTTACAACTTTTTAGTGACACTCTGCAGATTTGTGTGTAATTCTCTCACAAAGGAACTGTAAGATACACTTTTTTTATGTATGCAAACGTCTTTCTTGAAACTGACGTGCTGACCGTTTTACAAAACAAGTTATGTTTTCTGCTTTTTCATCCTCTGAATTTAAATGTGTGTTGTGTGTTCCCCCCCTCCCATCGCCCTACCATTTGCCATGCAGAGGATGTCGGGGGGTTTTATGACGTGTCCTAGCTTGTCTTCAGACTGTTTCACTAAACTTTTCACGGCAGAGAATAGCAGAGAGAGAGAGAGAGTTAGTGAGATTGACAGTACTTTTAAAAATATATGGTTGTATATTTCTTGTTATTTGCAAGTATTTGTAAGTTACAGTCAATACTGCTGTATACAGGGGCACAGGAAGTGGTTAGGTGGCGGGACCTTGCTCTTTAGAGCTGAGACATTACTTTTAAAATATATGGTTGTATATTTCATGTTATTTGCAAGTATTTGTAAGTTGAGTCAATACTGCTGTATACAGGCGCACAGGAAGTGACTAGGTGGCGGTGTCTCGCAGATTACACCCATATCAAGACGTCTCTTGGCCATTTCTCTCGACTTGAGAAAATATTGAAGAGTGAGAAGACGAATGGCTCTTATTTATCTAACCCTAACGGATGAGGGGTGAGTGGTGGGGGATGTGTGTGTGTGTGTGTGTGTGGTGTGTGTGTGTGTGTGTGTGTGTGTGTGTGTGTGTGTGTGGTGTGTGTGTGTGTGTGTGTGTGTGTGTGGTGTGTGTGTGTGTGTTCCCACCATTTGCCTGCAGAGGATGTCGGGGGTTTTATGACGTGTCCTAGCTTGTCTTCAGACTGTTCACCAAACTTTTCACGGCAGAGAATAGCAGAGAGAGAGAGTTAGTGAGATTGACAGTACTTTTAACAAATATATGGTTGTATATTTCTTGTTATTTGCAAGTATTTGTAAGTTACAGTCAATACTGCTGTATACAGGGGCACAGGAAGTGGTTAGGTGGCGGGACCTTGCTCTTAGAGCTGAGACATTACTTTTAAAAATATGGTTGTATATTTCATGTTATTTGCAAGTATTTGTAAGTTGCCAGTCAATACTGGCTGTATACAGGCGCACAGGAAGTGACTAGGTGGCATGGACATTGATCCTATGCATATGTGATTCATTATAAAATTATTATTTTGTAAAACCGTAGGGGGCAGCATTTTATTTTCTCCTGGTTGTTACATTTCATGTTATTTTGCCGGAAGCGGGGGCGACCGGTAGGGGCAGCATTTTTTTTTTTATCATTTTCAAATTATTTTCAAATTTTATTTTGAAAACCGGCAGGGGGCAGCATTTTATTTTTCTCATGGTTGTTAAATGTCATGTTATTTTATTTTGAAAACCGGAAGCGGGGCGACCGGTAGGGGCAGCATTTTTATTTGTATCATTTTTAAAATATTTTTTTATTTTATTTAGAAAAACCGGAAGTGGGGGCGACCGGTAGAGGCAGCATTTTTATTTTGATCATTTTTAAAATATTGTTTAATTTTATTTTGAAAAACCGGAAGTGGGGGCGGGACTTCCGGCGGAAGGGGCGGGGCTTATGGAGGGGTGGGACTTCCTGTGGAAGGGGGCGGGGCTTAGAGGTGTGACCTGTCACTTTCTATGCATACTAATGAGACGAAAGTGGTATGTGTATAACTACTCTCAATGCGAGGGCACCATCTACTCGTAGACAGTACGGAAACAGGTGGAAACTGTTCTCTGACTGGTGCCAAGGGCGAAATGAGGACCCAGTACATTGCCGGTGTCCCGCTACCGTCAGGGTGTTATGTGGCTGCTATATCAGCCCAACATGCAAGGGTTGACAACAGCACAGTGGGGAGCCATAGGCTGGTATCCCTCTTTTTAAGGGGAGCACTGAGACTTTGCCCCCCGAACATCCCAAGGGCCCCTACATGGGATCTGCCCTTGGTGCTGGATGCCCTATGCTTGCCTCCCTTTGAACCCTTGTTAGAGGCAGATCTGAGGTGGCTCTCAGCCAAGACTGCTTTCCTTCTGCCATCACCTTCAGCAAAGCGTGTAAGCGAGCTTCAGGCCTTGTCCGTGAACAGCTCGTGTCTGAGGTGGAACTCAGATGGCTCAGGTGTCACCTTATGGCCGAACACAGCATTCCTCCCTAAGGTGCTTGCACGCTCTCACTTTAATCGGCCTATCCAGCTGGCACGGTTTGACCCCCCATCAGGAGAGGTGGAAGAGAGGTCAAGACTCCTATGCCCGGTGCGGGCCCTTAGAGCTTATGTCCAGACTACCGCAGGCATGTGTCAGTCTGACCAGCTCTTTTTGTGTTACGGTGGTCCTAGAAGGGGCCGTGTGCTC
The DNA here is from genome assembly GCF_902827175.1 of Gymnodraco acuticeps. NCBI lineage: Eukaryota > Metazoa > Chordata > Actinopteri > Perciformes > Bathydraconidae > Gymnodraco > Gymnodraco acuticeps. Next base: position 78,066 of record NW_022991056.1, on the reverse strand, counting down.
ACAAAACAGCGCTTGTCCCACCACCAGAGTTCTTAGTCACTCGGAATTTCGTGTTTCTGCGAGAAGATTCCATAGGACTGAACTCGTTGACGGCACCGGAACTTATGCCTTCCGGGGTCATACGAAGTCACACGTGACACTGTTGATATAAATATTCGACCTGCGCATGCGCGAGACAGAAGATATCCAGTGCTAAAGCACCGCCTCTGGCGGTCATCCAGTATTCATAGAACCATAGTTACCTACGTAACTATCGTTCCTTGTTGTAGTTTGACGTTGTTCACGGGGAAGAGTTCTGTTTGGTTTCATTTTGCCTTGGAATAAAGGTGTTTTTTCTGAGAAATCTGCGTTTGGGTCCTGCCTGCTTCGCTCATCCCCTGACCACAATGTCACTCATCTTGTTCTTAACCACTCCAACAAACAAAAGCAAATACATGACCAATACTGTCATTCTGCTGTAATACTTTTCTACTTTTCTTTCCAGCTAGTGTACATTCAGCAACATATTTTCACAAGTTCCTAATATCCCCATCTACTTTGACCAACATATCTATTTTGATATATGTTTCCTAACCTCAAGATGTTGCTTCCTGAGCAGAAAGGCGTCCACAAATCCTCTGCACATCTGTGGTATGTGGGTCTCTTTCAAATGACGGATAATCTTTAGGTTCTGTTTTCTACTGGCAACACCCAATCTGAAGAAAAGCTTCCTGTTCCCAATCCATTTGAAGAACCTTGGGAACATGTTGTACACCTGCCAAAGAATACAAATATAAATTGTAACAATCTCCTTTCCAAAAGCAATCTCTTACAGCTGGAAGTTGTCTCTGATTGTACCCTCTGCCAAAAACAGTGGGCTGTATTAGATTAATTACCTACGTGAGGGGCCCTAACCTCAGACAGCACATAAGAAAGATTTAAGATTGACAAATACTCAGCGGATAGAGATTGAAGACCAGCTTAAGCTCAATCATCACATCGAGGCAGTCGCAATTTCTACAGGCTCGCATTTACCTGTTAGCATCTGGCATCTGTTAGCATCTGTTAGCATCTAGCTCTCCTGCTTACAAACTTTTAGCCATCCCTGCTTATACAAGTAGTAGTTTTAGTTGTCTGCGAACTGTGGAGGCCTACTCCCACCTGTCGAGTGCGGCTGTACTGAGGTGTTTTTCCTCCGGAGACGTCGCGAAGAGACGGAGCGGCTCCCACCTGTTGCTGCAATGCGATCTGCGATTTACGGAGGCCTGCTCGTCGCGAAGAGACGGAGTGGCTCCACCTGTTTGCTGCCTGCGATCTGCGATCTACGGAGGCCTGCTCCCACCTGTATAATACGGCTGTACTGGAGAGGTTTTTACCCCGGAGTCGTCGCGGAGAGACGGAGTGGATCCACGCTTCGGGCTTGGCCTGCTTCCACCGGGCGTGTGCTGCTGTGCGGACGAGGATTTTACCACCGCTGGGGCCTGCTTTTCACCTGTCCTGGTTCTGCTGTTGCAGAGGCCTGCTTTCACCCCGGGGATACCACGGAGGGACCGGAGCACTTCCACGCTGCTGTTTTCGCCTGTCCTTTGCTGCTGTGCTGATTTTGCTCCAGGAACATCGCGGATACTGTGTGCTGGTCTGGGGAAATGGCCCATATCGGGATTCTGCTGTGCCTGTTAACTGTTTTAGACTATGAGAAGATCTCTAGTCATTCTGAGAAGACTACTGGATTCAGGTCTGTTCTGCCACCCGCAGTGGGCATCCCCTGCAAAGGTTCGGATGTGTTGCTCAAACAATTACCGGTTGCCTTGTCACAGTCAATCTGCTCGACAAAATATGTTTGTCTTTTTTATTTTCCTGCGATGATGGTTCTTCAGGACTGCTTCTTAAGCTCTAATCACACTCTCGCAGACTTTTCCGGTGTTTCTAAATTAGATGACAATGTATTTGTGTCGTTTAAGAGGAAAATATGCCTGTTTTTGTTGTTATTACTGTCAGAAAATGTACAACCTAACCCTGGTCCGCCCAGTAGTAGTAGTCAGATCGCTACTCCTGCTGATTTTAAAGCTAGGTCTGGGTTGGGTTTCATCCACTTGAATGTGCGCAGTCTGTTGGGTAAACTAGATTTTGTCCGTATCTGGGCGAGCTCGACTGATGCTGACGTCATTGTCTTATCAGAAACATGGCTAAACAAATCTATTTTGGCCTCTGACATTGCCTTAAATGGTTTTAATGTGTATCGTACCGACCAGCCTAATAAAGGTGGTGGCGTTGCCATTTATGTTAAGAATAAGTTCAGTGTAACCACATTAGTTTCCAAATCGATCAGTAAGCAATTTGAATTTTTAGCCTTAATATAGAAGTGGCAAAGGTGTCAACAGGTCATGGTCGTGGGCTGTTACAGACCCCCCTCAGCTGTCAAAGACTCCTTGTCTTCACTAGCAAATCTTTTATCACAACTAGACTACAAGGAAATAGTGCTACTTGGAGATTTTAACTGGGACTGGTTAACTGCAGTGTCAGAGGATTTTAAAAACCTTTGTATCTCTTTGAATGTTACTCAGATTGTGACAGTCCTACTCGCCCCAAATATTAAGTCCCCTAATAAATCCTCCCTAATTGATCTCATTTTAACTAATGTTCTCCATAAATATTCATCTGTGGGAGTATTTGCAAATGATCTGAGCGATCACTGTGTTGTAGCCACAATTAGGGACACTAAGGTCCAAAAGGTTAAACCTCGCATTATCATCAAGAGAGACAAAAAACATTTTGTTGAGCAGGGTTTTGTGCATGATCTGTTTGATTTTGATTGGGGTAAAATCGATCTGTGTGCTGATGTGGAAACTGCATGGTCTTATTTTTATCTTGGTTTTATGGAGATCATTGATAGACATGCACCCCTGCGTAAATTTAGAGTAAAGGGACGAGACTATCCTTGGTTTTCTGCTGAGCTGTCTAGTCTCCTTCATGAGAGAAACAAGGCCTGGGCAAAGGCTAGGCAATCAGGCTCAGAGGTAGAGTGGCTGCGTTTTAGGCAGCTAAGGAATAGCTTCACTTCAAAGGTCAAAAGTGCAAAGTCGAAGTACTACTTGTCAATTACCACAGAAAACCTAAATAATCCTAGGAAATTTTGGAAAGCAATAAAATCGATATCCACCGGTGAAATCCGTAATGAGCTACCTCCGTGCCTACCACAGCATCTGGCTCTATATCGGACAGGGCCACTATGTTAAATTGCTTTAATGAGCATTTGTGTCCTGCGGTTCTATGTTTGATTCTGTGACTAACTCTGCTTCTGTGAACACCCCAATCCGTGACTCTGAACAATGTGGTCTGGAAAACCCTTTCAGTTTTACTCCTTTTACTGTCAATGTTGTTCATGAAGCCTTATCTAAGCTAGATCCTAAGAAACGGCTGGCCCGGACAACGTAGAACCTTTCTTTTTAAAGATAGCTGCAGATTTTATTGCTCTTCCTCTTACTACTCTCTTTAACCTCTCCCTCAGCACAAATGCAATTCCAAAAGTATGGAAGTCAGCGTATGTCTTGCCTTTACTAAAAGGAGGGGAGGCAACTATTTTAAATAACTATAGGCCAATCTCTAAATTGTCAGTTCTGGCGAAGGTGCTCGAACACCTAGTGAGTGAACAGGTAAAGGAGTTTTTATGTACAAATGATATCCTGTCTAAACATCAGTCAGGCTTCAGAAAACAACATAGCACCATCACTGCCACAATGAAAGTGGTGAATGACATTACGAGTATTTTAGACAATAAGCAGAGTTGTGCAGCTCTATTTATTGACCTTTCCAAAGCGTTTGATACCGTCGATCATCGCATCTTAAAGCAGAGGCTACTCAGTATCGGCATATCCAGCCATGCAGTGGGGTGGTTTGTGAACTACCTCTCTGAAAGGTCCCAATGTGTTCACTTTGATGGGCTGTCTTCTGAGTGGTTAAACATTGCTAATGGTGTTCCTCAAGGTTCTGTTTTAGGTCCACTTTTATTCTCCATCTATATCAACAGTTTAGGTGAAAATGTGGATGATGCTACTTTACATTTTTATGCTGATGATACCGTGATGTTCTGTGCAGGTCCCTCCATTCAGGAGGCTGGTGTTAAATTACAGGCTGTTTTTAACATTATTCAGACTCAGCTTGCTGAATTTAAGCTTATTTTAAATGTTGATAAAACCAAGTTAATGCTATTTTCAAAAGCTAAAAAGACACCAGAGCCTGTTTTGGATATTGTTACTATGCAAGGACATGTACTTGAAGTGGTTACCAGTTATAAATACCTAGGTATCTGGCTTGATGATTGTCTTACTTTTAAACTTCATGTCAATAACCTGCTTAAAAAGCTGAGGGTTAGACTAGGTTTCTTTTTCAGAAACAAGTCCTGTTTCTCTTTTGAGGCCAGGAAAAGGCTCTGTGACCTTTTTACCTGTGCTGGACTATGGTGATTTGATCTATATGAATGCACCTGCCCATTGCCTGGAAAAGTTAGATGCCGCCTATCACAGTGCCCTGAGATTTGTTACTAACTATAAAGCACTTACTCATCACTGTACCCTGTAGGCCAAGGCAGGTCTGCCTTCACTAACTGTACGGAGGCTCAGTCACTGGTACATGTTCACCTAAGACAGTCCTAGCACTTGGCACATTTAATAAAACAACATCATGAGATCTCAGGCAATATGTACTTTCAATTCGTCGAGAGATCAGAGAGCAGATATAAAAAGGTAGTTTACCCAGCATGGCTTTAAGGGAAGAAAGCTTTTAGTTGTGCAGCTCCACTAAATTGGAACAGTCTGCAAACATGTTTCAAACTGAGCACTTTGGTTCCCCTGCATCATTTTAAAACTCGGCTGGGTGACATGCTGTTTGATACTCATGGTACCTGTCACTGTAAATAGAGTTTGTAAACTGTACCCTGTACATTATGTTGTATGTCATCCTTATTGTTGTTCTGTTGTTTTTATGTTACATGTGTAACTAATGTCCTGCAGGTCACCCTTGAAAAAGAGATATTTTGATCTCAAGGGGCTTCACCTGGTTAAATAAAGGCTACAAACAAGTGGTATTTCATTTACATTGAAAAATGTAATTATCAAAAAGCAAGGTTTAGTCCTTCTTGATTTCAGTGACTACAGAGGGGACTTGCTCCCCCAGTGAAGATGAAATGCATCTAAAATTAAGTCGTTACATCAATGAAGAACCTTTTGCTCTTGCAGACAATTTCTGATTTACACTTTTGTGCCTCTGTGAACAATAAAAACACAAACACATTGGTTATATGTTAAAGATATACAGGTCTATTATAAACTGTTCCTGCCCCACCCCCGATAGCAGACAATAAACGGTAAATGTTCTTTTTTACTAAACTTGTCAAGTTTAATTATGTAATTATAATTTGTTTGCTATTCATATACTCACACTATACTCACATTCAAGGTCTTCGGAAAATATAATCATACCTGGATTGAAATGGTGCCCAAAAGTCGACCACGTCTGCTCATATCCTCCAGCAGAGACCTAAACTCTGGATCATCATATTCAAATCTGATGCCATAGACCATCGAGCAAATAATGTTACAGACTGCACAAAATATTGGTGTGGTCGTATCAAAAGCTTCTCCTGTGACAGGGAAACAGGAACACATATTAAAGTCATATCTATTTTCCCAGAAAAAGTTGATCAGATATTACATTTTAATAATAACACCTTTACCTTTGAATTGCTTTAGCACTCCAATAAGCTGGTTACATTCCTCAATGATTTTGTCCTCGCAGGCCTTCTTTCCCATTCCAAAGTCTCTGAGGTTAGTCAAGGTAAAGCGTCTCATCTCTTTCCATGATTCACCATTGGCCCATGTAATGCCTGAGTTAAAGTGTTTCAGAAAAATATGTTGAATAAAAAACTGAAGGATGTAGGTTTAATTAAATTATAAATGTTTTCCTCACCATGCCCTTGATTATATTCCTGAAAAATTAGAAATGGGTCTCTGTCTCCAAACTCTTCAGCTCGATTGAGAAGTGCCTCCTTTACTGTCTTGTAACCTGCCAGGACCACCACTTTATTTGGTCCCATATAGATGGTAAACACTGATCCATATTTTCTGGAAAGCTAAGAACAGAATAAGGTCATGATATGTATTTTATATAAAACGTGCACAATAAAAAGCACACAAGATAAGATAGCTGTAAAACAGACCCTACAATAACTTGTCTTCCGGCACTGCTTCACCTCCATTAATGAGTGGTAGGGTCTCCTCAGGTCAAGCTGCAGCAGGTTCCCAAGGAAGGGAAGTGGTTTTGGACCTGGTGGTTCCTTTCCTTCATCCTGGGAGCTGAAGCTGGAAGAAAATAAGATGTAGAAGCACATCAGGACAACTAGAGCCATCAACAGGGAGCTAGTGCTCCAGGCCTGGAGAAAAATATCTAATATTCCCATGACGTTAATCAAGTCTTCTGAAGTCCAATTCTAACTTGTTTGCTATGTGGGTGTTTGGATGAAGAGGTAAGGCTTTGGAGGCGTGGAGAATGGACAAGGGAGGGACAAGATCTGCAGAATAATTAGTTGTTACATAATGTTTGTGTGTGTGGTTATATCTCTCACAGGCTCCGCCCTCTGCTGGACTCTATGGATACTACCCTCTATGCAAGCATTCTCCCACTGAGACTTCTATAGACGTAGCCGGCCTTGGGCGGGCCTACCTGAATGCGCGCGCATCACACCGTATAAAAGGAGGCCTCGCCTCCTGACTATCATCCTTTTCTCTTCAGCAGCGGAAGTGATTCCACGAGAGACTGAGACGTTTGAAAGAAGAAGAAAGAGTTATCATTAGTGATGGCAAAATGAAGCTTTGAATGAAGCATCGAACCACTTGGACAATTGTGTCGGAAATAGGTTCATTTCTCGAAGCTTCAGTTACAGCGACCTCTCCTGGCGAAGTGCAAGGCTGCAGTGGGTTTAACGTATCTTTGCCTTGAAAAATATTCGATGCACACACACACTAAGACTGAATATCATGTTCTATTTGCAATTAAAGATTGATAATTGTGTGTATTGGGTTATTGAGAAGAGACTAGAGAGTGATAGACATATTTTTGGGAGGAGAGGGCCTTTTATCAGTCATTAAAGTATTAAAGTTGAAAAGCAATGATTAAAAGTTTAACTATTCCGGGCTTTGAACCAGCTGCGCGGAGGACATCGCTGGATCCTGGCCGCCGGCTCTACCCACTGGGCTATCTATTCCTTAGACCATTCAAGTGTTTTTATATTACTCATTTTCTTTTTGTTCACAACTTCTCCACATTTCGAAGTGTTTCACGAGCCAGAACGACCTATCTTTCTTCCTGGCTTGCTCTATAATGATCCAATTCAAATGCAATGCCAACAACAACTCAACAGCAACAACGCAAACTACGACAACAACCCACACATTGCGCATTGTTTAGAGCGGTGTTGAAGTGTTGAAGCGCTCAAATTTGAAACTGTTTCAACCTGTCACCTGTCAGAATCGAGACGAGGCAGTGCATTGAATCGCCTGATTGGACCGCGAACCAGTCAAGTTATTCATTCAGGAAATGAAGCAGTTGCTGGTTCGGACGTCACATGTCACGTGATTTGAAGCAGTTGCTGCTTCGGACGTCACATGTAACGTGATTTGAAGCAAGCTTCGAAGCACTGCTTCTATGGAATAGGAAGTCCAGGGTTGAAGCTCCGTTCGAAGCTTCAGTGTCAAACTGCCATCACTAGTTATCATACCTCCAGGGAGTCGCCACTGCTAGAGACCCGGGCCTGTCCTTCGTGCCCTGGCTGAAATAGCGGCCGCCGATCCCCACCACCTTGCTTCGAGTGGTTGGGGGACCAGGATATGGCCGAGGCGGTGCCATTCACGTTCGCCATTCCTTCCGGGTCTGGCGTCCATGGAAGTCCACCATCCAAGGCTGTACTCTCCCTGGATGATGATCATGGCGGCGGGTGTCTGGGCTACTCACTTATTGCTAGAGATGCCCCCGCCTCACCAGGTCAGAGCGATTATTGGGCCGCAAGGCCGAATAAGTAGCTTGGTCCACGGGCCTGGCCCTAGGCCCGGTTCCCCCGGGGACCGGTGCTCGGTGGCTTCACGTGATATAGGTTCAACCCTACTTCATCACAGGCCGCCACCGCTGCCCGCCGTGTGATGTCCCTGGGATATCACGCCGCGTGGCACTTTCCAAAGAGGATCGTGTTGATCTCCTGGGCCCCGTGTTTACGGAAGGGCTCTTTGGATCGATCTCCTTGCTCACGGGATGAGGAATAGTCGCAGCGTAGCTGCTTCTTGCCCATCCCCAGCGGAAGAAACACTGTCCTACACTCCCCGCCCCTGCTGTAAACCCCAGTATAGGGAGCCAGCAGGTGGGCGTGTGCACGTGAGTGGAATAAACCGAGTGCTGTCAAAGCACTGTGCGGGTTCAAGAGACGCTATTGCCGGCGTGCTGTTGTCAGAAAACACACCTTGCCTGGTATAATAGCTCCGATTAATGCATTTCACCATTGCAATGGGAAATACAGCATTAATACGTGGGCGCGCGGCCCTCGTGAGATTGGCCGCGGTGCGTTCAGGGACCCCCGCAGGAGAACGGTGGTTTACATTTGTAAACTCTAGTTCTGGAGTGAGGTGTGTGTGTGTGGGAAAAATGCATTCAGTAAAGACTATTGCATTTATCCCAGAGTAAGAGTCATTTCTCTCCACAATTCCACTTTTTCCCCATAATGTCCGTACGGAGATCCCGTGCCCGCGGCGCCCCTCCACCTCTTCGGCCCACCCCGTGGAACCGGCGTGCCGGTGTTATGCCGTAGGTTGAAGCCTTGCCGTGGATTTGAAGCCCTGTTCGCGGGGACGCGCAAAGGTGACGTCATCGCCTTGTATTGAGCGTTCGCCGTTTTTTTCACCCTTTTCAAAGCTTTTTTCTCTCTTTGAATGATATATCAGATTAAACAGCAAACGGCTGAATAAATAATGTGCATACAATTGCGAGGAGGCTCGTTTTAAGGACACGTTTTTCAGATATTTCACAATCTTCGTATTGGAATAAACTTCAGTTTTTGAGTGTATAGTCCCACTCTGTTATGTTCCTCCTTCCTACAGAACAGACAATGACAAGATAATATGTGATTTGTCAATAGTCCTATTTCTTAAAACCTTCTCTGTTGTTTAAGTGTCTGATAACCACGAATAGTAAGCAATGATATAACAGTAATGATATCACATGATCATGTCAGACACTGTGTTATTTTCAATCAAGAAAAGATAATGTGTTCAAACTGGCTTCACTCACTTGAATTGCTCCTTTGAATATCATTTTTATATATCCCTACTTAACACATGTTTGTATTGTAATGCCACTCATATTTTTTTTTAATTGTATTTTAAGGTGACATTGAATGCTTTGAAACAGGGCCGGACTGGGACAATAAGTCAGGCTGGGAATTATACACCCAGCCAGGCCACTACCAGTTTTCTTTTGTGCCATTTTCCTTGATTTATTTGTCAATATTTACAGCGTTGCTGCCCATAGTGATAGCCCTAAACTTTAAATCTACTACCCCAGAATAAACATATGGACATGGGTCACTATTTAAAAAAAAATTGCAAATCTATTTAGGAACCTATCCATGTGAACATATTTTAAGTGGAGGTGGACCTCAAATCCTCTAGGTGGGTCCGGGGGCATGCTCCCCCGGTAAGATTTTTTTTTTAATGTTGGACTTAAATGCATCAATCTGGTGCACTTTGAGGGGGAAATAAAGAGACTACACCCATATGAAACAGAACTGTATACATTTAAATAATCATAAAATCATGAGAACATGGCCATAACCAATAACATACCATATCCAATATGAAAAAACACTGAAACTTGTTTATTTATTTGTTTTTGGTTCATTTATAGTTGTGAGTGTGTCTGGGCTCCTGAACCAGCCTCACCTGTCTCCCCCCTCTCCCCCCTGCTCCTCTTTGAGGCAGAAGCAAAGACTAGTTTTAGCTCTCAACAAGTTTTAAAAGTGTATCTTGCCTTTTTTCACCTAGTTAACTTTTTTTAATTTATTCATGCATTTTACTAATCACCTCTCAAATGGAAATATGTGTTTACATAAATGGTGACCAAACCGTTTGAGACCCACAGAGAACTTAGACTAAGTTAACTATCTAAACACTTTACCTCACCTGAGCTGTAGTTATCAGTCTCTCAGTCTGACAGCAGAGGACTCTCCTCCACCTTGTTGACAGCTCATGATATCCGTTAGCGCAGCTAGCTAGCACCAGATGCTAACAACAATACACGTAACCGGTGCGCAAGCTTTCTCCCTCGCTCACGCCACACATACACACACTCCCGAGCTTGAATGACACACAGAGACCAATCGAGGGCATTAGTATGATCTGTATGAAAGTGGCCATGTCGGCAGGCCACATCATGTATTGTAGACAGCCAGTCACCCTCTGTGAGGCAGAGTCAGACCCACATTTGCGCAGCGTTGCGTTCACAATACATACAAAACAAAAATTCCTCAGGCCAGCAGGCCACTTAACAGGCAGGCCATCGGGAAACCTCCCGGTCCTCCCGATGGCCAGTCCGGGCCTGCTTTGAAAGGTGCCCTAAAATAAAGTGTATTATTGATCTTATATCTGTGCCTCTATTACATTACATTTCATTTTCTATCACACTATTAATGTTCCTTATTTTAGACTAGGTTAATCCTGGTGTCAATAGGGAAGATCTGCACTGTTCTCTACATAACATGTTCAGAGCAGGTATTTCTCCTGCCGGATTTGGAACCCCCCCTATATCTTTCTCCAGGATAGTCACAACTTCACCAAAATCACACTGGTGCTTGCTGTTCCCCTCTAGTTTGTGCTCACAAAAGCATTTTACTCTGGGCCCTGCAGGTGAAAAACTAAAGAGGGGCTTCCAAATCCGGCAGATCAGGTGTTGGTGGTGGTGGACAGAGGGCTTGCGCATTTAACAGTGAAAGTGTATGCAGCAGCCATCTCGTCCTGCCATGAGGGATTTGGCGGAAGGTTAGCCTTTAGTCAACCACTGATGTTGCGGTTTTTACAGGGGGTCAGGTGGCTGCGCCCAGTAGTGCACGCCTCCACCCCGCAGTGGGACCTGCCCCTAGTGCTCGGAGCTCTGGCCTTATACCATTTGAGCCTCTGGAGCTCTCCTCCCTAAAAGCACTGTTGTGGAAGACAGCTTTGCTTCTTGCCTTAACGTCAGCCAAAAGAGTGTCCGAGTTAACCGCTCTGTCGGTGCACCCGAGCTGTTTACAGATTCGGGGTGACCGGAGCGGCGCGACACTCAGACCGAACCCCTCCTTAGTCCTTTGTGCCCAAGAGCCTAAGGAGTGCGTTCAGGTCAAGGGCTATTCAGTTAGGGGGTTTTAGTCTTCCCCCCCATGGTGGGGACAGGGAAGCTAAACTGCACCTCCTCTGCCCGGTGCGTGCGCTAGTTATGTGGAGCGCACGGCTGCCCTTAGACGCACCGAACAGCTGTTCGTGTGCTTCGGGGGCGGGGTGATCGGGAAAGCTCTGTCCAAGAAACGCCTGGCAGACTGGCTCTGCAGTGCATTGCACATGCCTACGGACAGGCAGGGAGAGCCTGCCCCACGGGGGCTCGTGTGCACTCCACACGGGCTGTAGCTGTGTCAACAGCCTTATTCAACGGTGTGAGTGTGGAGGATATATGCACAGCGGCGTCTTGGTCGACGCCAGGCCCCTTCATAAGGTTTTATCTCTTGGACATGTCTGGCTCTTTCTCCTCATCTGTGCTTGCGGGGGCAACACAGGACTGGTAGGGGGGGGGGGGGGGGGGGGGGGTTGTGGGTCAGTTGGCATCTGACCCCCTCCCCGGACGTAATGCGCCTTCGCTGTTCTCGGGCCCTCTGAGGGTCCCGGGATGGGCGAGGGGCGCGTTGGGCCCTTACAGGGCTGGAGGGGGGTAGCCCTCCACACTTTAGTCCACACACTCTGCACGGGGTCAGTGTTTGAGTGTGGGGCATGGGCTCTGGCGCTCTCCCTGTTATCCTTAGGGATTCAGGGAGGCAGGCGTGTAGTAAGCCCATTCGGGGCCGAGGGGGCTCTCCCCATCCGTCTATGGGCGGGGGGGGGGTCCCCCGGCACTGTTTTTTGAGCACACTTTCTGCGAGGTAAGCGCAGCAGGGTGTGCTCTGTCAGCCACATCCCAGATTTCTCCTCGGTCACAACCGGGTTAAGGCGAGACACGGCAGGCAAAAACATCGTTTTTCAAGTACTGGTCAATTTTGAGATTTTGTGCTATTTTGATTCCATAACATGTTTTCTTTCAGGCTTTTGGAAGGAAAACATACAAAATACACATTTAAGTGTTTATTTTACTATAGTTTGTCTATTTGCGTCTGTAGATTTCTCCTAAATTCACCAAAAGTTAGCATTCTAACGTAACATAAAGTACCGCGACCGCTGTTTGCACCATGTCAACAGAGGTATCGCTGGAAAGCTGTGTCTCTCCTACACAATCTCATCGGATCCAAATATGGTAATTTCCTTTGTATCAGCAACCAATCGTGAAAGCACAAAGGGCTCTTAAAACAAGAAACGAAATCTCATTGGCTGGTGTCAATTTCTGACAACGTGATTCGTTCAGATGCGTCACGTGGTGTGCTAAAACACTTCCTGGTTAGCTTTCAGCTAGAAATTGAAATCTCAAAATGCCAAAAGAACGGCGAAAAAAACGTTCACAGAGAAGACGACAACAATTTTCACTTGCACGAAGCAAGGTTATAACAAATAAAATGACCCTGAACATGAAATACCTTCACGGAGTGCATCGATGCGCAAGCTGTCATCCAAAGAACAGGAGGGTTTAGCTAGCGCCTCACTGCAATCTTTAAAGGTCGTTTTCTCAAAATGAGTTTTTTCTCCTACTCTGAGTTCGAAATGTCCACTTCAGTAGCACGTAAATACACCAAACCTTCCAGTTATATTCCTATCAATATTATGAAGGCTTTTACTGAAGGGTTTGTTCATATATAATTCATAGCCTGAATTATACAACATTGTATACCTAAAAACATGGCGAAAATGGATATTTTAGGGCTGTTGACAGTATTTTCTGATTTATGGAGTGATACAAAGAGATATCCAATATCCCTTCTGTAAAAGCCTTAGATACTAATATGACTACAAAATGAAACAATAATTTTGAATCTGGCTTTATCCAAAGTTCAGATTTCGATTCCTGAAATGTGTTAAAATATGTGCATATTTAATGAGATAATGGATAATTTGCATATTTAAACATGCTATTTCAGAAAACTTGTAATACAAAAGACAATTGCCTTATTGTAAGTAATTAACTGGAGAAATTTCTAGCTGATACCTTTAAGTTAAAAAAATTGCCCTATTCACCTGGGGTGTCTCGCCTTAAAGGAGAATGTGGGGCAGCAGCTGCTGACCAGAAAAGCCGGTCAGGGGCAGTAGGGTGGAATGTTGTTGGACGACAGTGCGCGTATACATCGGGGCTCCACCCACTGTACCCATAGAGTCCAGTAGAGGGTGGAGCCTGTGAGAGATATAACGTTGGGTTACGTATTGTAACCCTTGTTATAGTAATACAGGTCGGAGCCCTCTACTCAGGGCACTGTCTGTCCTATTCCGCACGCTGAAGAGAGGTGTAGGATGATAGTCAGGAGACGAGGACTCCTTTTATACGGTGTGATGCGCGCGCATTCAGGTAGGCCCGCCCAAGGCCGGCTACGTCTATAGAAGTCTCAGTGGGAGAATGCTCGCAGGGTAAGGTAGTACCCATAGAGTCCAGTAGAGGGCTCCGCCTGTGTTAATATAACAAGGGTTACAATACGTAACCCAACGTTACTACCATTGTTTTTCTCTCATAGCTTATGCTCTGCAATCAGAAGATCTGTTGCTGGAGCATTGCCTATGATTATGATAACACTGTACTACTAAAAACTACATGAAACTTTCAATTAATTAAACTTTTAAGAATTAAAGTAGTTATTAACTCATATTTTTGATAACCACAGTGACTATTGACTATGTTACTTCAAGGGTCAAGATAAAGGGAGGCGTGTGGTGCAGTGGGTTGTGTGTTGGTGTTTGGATCAGGGGGTCACAGGTCAAACCCCACTGCAGTCAGCATGTCGTTGTGTCCCTGATACACTTCACCCCAAATTGCTCCTGTGGGGATTGTCCACAGTATTGAGTATGTAAGTCGCTTTGGATAAAAGCGTCTAACAAGTGACATGTAATGTCATGTAATAAAGGAAAGACTAGTTCAAGTTAAAGTGAGAGTTGATCTAAACTGCTATATTTGAAAAGCAGACTTTCATAGAGAGGGGTAGACGAGACAGCTAATTTCTCACCAGCTGGCCAAACATGACCTTGCAACCAAGATATTTTGAACCCTCGTAAATGATCAACTTAACTGGGTCACATGTATAACTTATCTCAAATTACTTGTAATAGATTGGTGGCAAAGATCACCATATCAAATGTTATTTAAGGTTTTATTATAACTTGCTCTCTCTCAACTTTCACCCAGACTCATCTGATGGTTGTTTTGTCAGAAACAGAAGTAATGCATTTTATGTACTTAAAAAATAAGAATTGGTGATGACTACAAGCTAAATCAAACAGACAGCGATATGTTTGCTGCTTAAAACAAAGGTTACACACCACACATAGAAGTTTCAGACATTCGTTGACTGACGTGACTTGAGGCTGGATACACACAGTCAGGTATCGTCTTCATGCTGGGAATACTCAGAAACACGGCCTTTTGATACAAAGACAAAAGATCTGGGAGATTTTGGACTGGTTTGCTTCAATTTGTCTTTCCATTTCATATTTTTGTCGTGTGCTGGGAGAGGAGGAGGATTGTCACGGAGGAGGGCCCGTGTTCTGCTGGATCGGAGGCCTGCTCTGGTGCCATCCACCTGTCTTGGTTCCGGTGTGAAGGCCTGCTCCTGCCTGTTTCTGCTTCTACGGGTGTGATTGCGGTGACCATTTCTAATGGTGTACCACAAGGTTCTTTTTTAGGACCACTTTTATTCTCCATATATATTAACAGCGTAGGTGATAATGTGGATGAAGCTACTTTACATTTTTATGTGGATGATACTGTGATGTATTGTGGTCCCTCCATTAAAGAGGCTGTTGTTAAATTACAGGCTGTTTTTAACACTATTCAGACTCAGCTCTCTGAATTAAAGCTTCTTTTAAATGTGGATAAAACCAAGGTAATGCTCTTTTCAAAAGCTAAAAAGACACAAGAGCCTGTTTTAGATATTGTAACTACGCAAGGAACAAAACTTGAAGTTGTTGCCTGTTACAAATACCTTGGTATCTGACTTGATGATTGTCTCTCTTTTAAACTTCATGTCAATAACCTGCTTAAAAAACTGAGGGTTAGGCTAGGGTTCTTTTTCAGAAACAAGTCCTGTTTCGCGCTTGAGGCCAGGAAAAGGCTCTGTGACCTTTTGACCTGTGCTGGACTATGGTGATTTGTTGTATATGAATGCACCTGCCAATTACCTGAGCAAATTGGATGCTGCATATCACAGCGCTCTGAGATTTGTCACAAATTGTAAAGCGCTTACACATCACTGTACACTGTATACCAAGGCAGGTTTACCATCACTCTCTGTACGGAGGCTCAGTCACTGGTACACTTTTATTTATAAAGCTATGTTGGGCGTTTGCCCAACATAGCTTGATGTATTACATCTGTTCTCTGGTAAAGCAGAAAGTTGCGGGCAGCTATTGTCTTGCTTTTATGTGCGCAGCTCCACTTGCTTGGAACAGCCTACAGTCCAAATTGAAATTGAACCATTTTATTTCTCTGAATGTTTTTCAGGCACGTCTGCACGAGATGCTTTCTGACACTATGGGTGTTTGTAAGTGTTGGTGAATATGTACATTTGATGTCCTCTATTGTTTGTTTTTATGTTGTTTTTATGTTTCATGTGGAACTAAATTGATGCAGGTCTCCCTTGTAAAAGAGATCCATGGCATGATCTCAAGGGACCTATCTGTCTAAATAAAGGTTTGAAATTAAATGAAATGAAACAGGGAAGGATGTTGGTGGCAACACCTGCAGAACATGGACATGGCAATGTTAATACTGTATGTTATTATGTTGAAAATATTGTCTTTATCAGTGTCATTTCAACAACACCTCAAGGTATGTTTTGTTTGGTTGCTAAATATTACAAATACATAATATTGCACCTAGTGGAAACCTCTGTAGCCAATAGGGATTGTATAGACCAGGAAAGCTACAGCTAAAATGTTATATATATTAACAAGATTAAGTTTTGTTCCAGGTTTGTGGAGGTTAATTATTGTTTATTTGTGTCTCTAGCAATGGTTGTCTTGTCAACATTTGGATAAGAACTAGTCAGAATCATTCCAGTTACTTAAAGTTAAAGTTTTTTATTTCAGGGAACAAAAGCGAGAAATAAATGATTTTATTTGCGATATTGTAATGTTTAAAATAAAAAAATACATTATGAAATGTTTTATTTTGACGATAGGTGGACACATTTGTTCAATTTTGTTTCACAGATACATAATGTTGGAGAGGACGATAAATGTACAGTGACATATGAAGACATTGGGGAACCCTCTACTTTGGTCAGACTGGTTTTAATTGTATATCCCTTTAAAAATCACATTATCTTTGGTGGATAGGTTTGCTGCAGGAAGATTTGTCGTATTGATTTTGAAGCGTTTTTGATGAGGAGAGTTCCTTAAAGTTTATAACTTTATTGCTGTGTTACTCAACTTGGAAAATGTAAAACTTCAAGATAAAAGAGTTACATTCATTCGTATTTTACATTTCAAGTTACAAGAAAGACATTATGTAATATATTTAGAATGATTGTGCCAGTAATAGCTATATAATCATTTTTGATTGCTTGCACATAAGCACTTCTGACATCCAATCAATATTCATCATCCCAAATACTTCAGTTGTGTTGAACTTAGTCCCTCCTGGTAAACTCCTCATATTCGAGGTGCAGCACACAGTTTATGCGGTACTGGGTCGAGGGTTAGGTGCAGGCATGGAGTCAGATCGAGTAAGTCCTCTGAAACTCCTGGAGCAGGGGTGAATCTAAAGTACTGCAGGAGGCTGGTGAAAAAGAGGAAGAGCTCCATTTTGGCCAAACTTTCTCCGGGACAAGCTCTGAGACCTGTTAGAGAGTGTGAAGGTTAGTCTGCCAGTTACTACAAAGTGAACAAGAAGTGTTGCCTAAGCTCACAAACCTGCAGAGAAAGGCATGAAGGCATCTCGCTTCACAAACCGTCCATCTTTGTCAAGGAAGTGAGCAGGATAAAAGCTGTGTGGGTTCTCCCATTCACTCTCATCATACAGGACAGACGTCAACAAAGGAAACACTGTGGTCCCCTGTATGCAGAGTTGAAAATGTTTTTATATGACGTGATACATTTAAAATGTCTTAAAGCAAAAACAACATTTCCTGCATATAACATTCATTTTAAGACATGAAGATTAGTATAAAGGAAAATTAGGTGTTTGTTTAATTCAGTTGTACCTTCTTAATGAAGTGACCTTCAAAGGTCACATCTTGGCTAGTTTTGCGAGGAACCGATATTGGGGCAATGTTAGCCAATCTCTGTATCTCATGGAGGACAGCATTGACGAAGTGCAGGTTCTTTCTGTCCTGAATTTGTACTTGACGAGGTCCTATCACTCTGCTCAGCTCCTCTTGGACCTGGTCTAAATAATGAAGAGCTTCTATTTTTATGATGACAATTCGGCTTGAACTTCATGTTTTTTTGCTTGGTCTGAAGGATGTGGATATATTAAGCTTCTTACCTTGTATTTCTGGATACTTGGTCACAAGCAGAAGTGCCCATCTCAGTGTATTTGATGTTGTGTCAGTGCCAGCAGCAAAGAGATTCAAGACTGTTGCCATAAGGTTGTCATCGTGAAAGTGACTGTTGGTAATCCCAGATGTCTTCAAGTAAACACATATCACTGCTTTTATTCAAACAATTCTGATCACAAATATGTATTTCTTTGCAGTTAATCAATTTTGCAATTACTGTCATAAATGTACAGTACAGTATGTTAACCGTCAGTTTTGAACCAATTTGCAACTTTGGATATCCATTGCCCATTATGAAAAGTAAAGTGATTCTTCTATATTTTTTTTTACTAGATGAATATAAGCTGTTGAAAATGAAGGTATAATGGTCAATGCAATGTCAACAAATCTGGCTTTTTCAATGTTGGGCTCCGTCGGTGGCCACAGAAAAACCACTGCCTAACCCTAATCCTGATGTTTTTATTCTTTAGTTGACCAATGTGTCACAATCTGTCTGTGTTGTGTTTTGTCTTGTCTTTTTCTGTCTTATTTTTGCCTGTTGCTTTCTGTCTGTTTTCCCTCCCTGATTACCCGATTGTGTTCACCTGGTGCCCCTGTGTTTTCTCCTCCCTCCTACTTCCTCACCTGTCTCTTGTTTGTTTGATTAGTCCTGTGTGCATTTAGGTTCTGTGTTTTCTGTTAGTCTTTGTGAGTTCCTTGTTGTAGTTTGACGTTGTTCACGGGGAAGAGTTCTGTTTGGTTTCATTTTGCCTTGGAATAAAGGTGTTTTTTCTGAGAAATCTGCGTTTGGGTCCTGCCTGCTTCGCTCATCCCTGACACAATGTCACTCATCTTGTTCTTAACCACTCCAACAAACAAAAGCAAATACATGACCAATACTGGCATTCTGCTGTAATACTTTTCTTTCCAGCTAGTGTACATTCAGCAAAAATATTTTCACAAGCTCCTAATATCCCCATCTACTTTGACCAACATATCTATTTTGATATATGTTTCCCAACCTCAAGATGTTGCTTCCTGAGCAGAAAGGCGTCCACAAATCCTCTGCACATCTGTGGTATGTGGGTCTCTTTCAAATGACAGATAATCTTTAGGTTCTGTTTTCTACTGGCAACACCCAATCTGAAGAAAAGCTTCCTGTTCCCAATCCATTTGAAGAACCTTGGGAACATGTTGTACACCTGCCAAAGAATAGAAATATAAATTGTAACAATCTCCTTTCCAAAAGCAATCTCTTACAGCTGGAAGTTGTCTCTGATTGTACCTCTGCCAAAAACAGTGGGCTGTATTAGATTAATTACCTTACGTGAGGGGCCCTAACCTCAGACAGCACCTAAGAAAGATTTAAGATTGACAAATACTCAGCGGATAGAGATTGAAGACTAGCTTAAGTTCAATGGTATTTCATTTACATTGAAAAATGTAATTATCAAAAAGCAAGGTTTTTCCTTCTTGATTTCAGCGACTACAGAGGGGGCTTGCTCCCCCAGTGAAGATGAAATGCATCTAAAATTAAGTCGTTACATCAATGAAGAACCTTTTGCTCTTGCAGACAATTTCTGATTGACACTTTTGTGCCTCTGTGAACAATAAAAACACAAACACATTGGTTATATGTTAAAGATATACAGGTCTATTATAAACTGTTCCTGCCCCACCCCCGATAGCAGACAATAAACGGTAAATGTTCTTTTTTAATAAACTTGTCAAGTTTAATTATGTAATTATAATTTGTTTGCTATTCATATACTCACACTATACTCACATTCAAGGTCTTCGGGAAATATAATCATACCTGGATTGAAATGGTGCCCAAAAGTCGACCACGTCTGCTCATATCCTCCAGCAGAGACCTAAACTCTGGATCATCATATTGAAATCTGATGCCATAGAGTGACGTACAAGGTTGCATAATTTGGAGGACTCAAATCCATCTGTAGAAGTCTACGTTCCTCTAGAGCAGGCATCCTCAAACTACGGACTCCGCTCCGGATCCGGACCGAAACACCACTATCTCCGGACTCTGAGCAAATTATACTTTTCATATGTATTATCTTTCTGTATTATATGTGAGACATCGCCACAACGCATTCGCAACGAGTCAAAATTCTCCTTTATGTCCACTGCAAACAGCGCTCTGCATGTCTGACTGTTCCACTGTGTTCCACCTGTGTGTGTCAACGCTTTGGTCCAATCACATTCAGCATCCAGTCAGCGTTTTTTTCCCCCAAACAATCTACGAATCAGAGGCACAGTAGGGCGGGTCTTCGCGGAATGCGGGTGGGAAACATGTGTGTGTCTCTTTCAACCTGTCTAAGTCAGAGCGAGAATTTAAAAAAAAAAAATTCAGAGCGAGAGTTAACAGCTCATCTAGTTCCATCTGTACTGTAGCTAGTAGCCTAGTTTCACCTACCGGGGTGGCAACTGACACCCTAAAAATAGGCCTTGCCACCCCAGCTGCCACCCCAGTTGGCAGCTTTGTTTTGAAAGAAAAGTTGTGGCTCATCGGACATTTATGAGAGAAAGTCTCTAATGTCCGAGTGCAAGTGAATGCAGCACAAGATGCACGTCATGTAACCCCTCCCCCGGTCCTGGCGCGAGCGTGGATATACGATTGGCGGCGATTTCATTTTGAACTGGACGGCGCAAAACGAGAAGCATTCGGACCCAAGCACTGAAGGAATGAGGGTATTTGCGGTCTACAATGACAGAGAAGAGACTGTGTCAGTTTGGCTGTACTCAGCATTGAATCAAAACGCACTAAAGCTGTTGATCTTAATACGTTTGTGAGGCGTTTTGCTGAACAACATGGTAATCGCCGCATTCAGCTGTAATAGACATGCCAACTTGATGCTCTGCTCACGGATGAGCATACACAACTATTAAGATGATGACCTTACGTGTGTAAATATATTTTTTTCTTTGAGGGGGTCTGCCCCCAAAAAACTGTTTTAAGTCCTGAGAAAGTCAAATCAGACGGTGTGTAAAACTACACTGCCCAGCCAAAAAAAAGTAACCACTTTGATTGAACTAGGCCAGTAGGTAAGGACTTTCCACTGGATCATAACTGAGTATAAAAGAATGCATGACTGAAGTGATGGAGACCATGTTGAAGGCAAACAAAAAGAGGAAATAACAGGTCAAATCAAGCAAATCCCCCTCTCAGATTCCACAGCAACCAGAAGAACATACTGGCTGGTGATTTGATTAATCAGCTTTGTGATGGAATAAAAAATGCACAGTGCATTTCCTTAGCTGTGGGTGAGTCCACTGACACCACTGACAATGCTCAGTTGCTGATGTTTGTGAGTTTTTATGATGAGGCAAAGGGGGAGTTTGTTGAAGATGTGTTGGGCCTGACGAACCTCAGTGGACACACAAGGGGGCAAGACATTTATAAAGCACTAATGGGAACGCTGAATGAAAGAGGGTGCAGCTGCCTTTATTCATAACTGTGCAGCTCTTACACTGCGACTCTGAGGGGTCAAGCACAGACACAATAACAATGAAAACTGCTGCATACAGATTATTTTTGTTTTTGCAACCTCGTGTTAAGAATCTTGTTGCAATTGTTTAAAAGTTTGAATGACCGTAATAAACGGACCTTTGTCTTATTGAAATATTTATTTTGGACCTTTAAGATTTGTATTTGAGTACCCCTGCCATAGACCATCGAGCAAATAATGTTACAGACTGCACAAAATATTGGTGTGGTCGTATCAAAAGCTTCTCCTGTGACAGGGAAACAGGAACACATATTAAAGTCATATCTATTTTCCCAGAAAAAGTTGATCAGATATTACATTTTAATAATAAGACCTTTACCTTTGAATTGCTTTAGCACTCCAATAAGCTGGTTACATTCCTCAATGATTTTGTCCTCACAGGCCTTCTTTCCCATTCCAAAGTCTCTGAGGTTAGTCAAGGTAAAGCGTCTCATCTCTTTCCATGATTCACCATTGGCCCATGTAATGCCTGAGTTAAAGTGTTTCAGAAAAATATGTTGAATAAAAAACTGAAGGATGTAGGTTTAATTAAATTATAAATGTTTTCCTCACCATGCCCTTGATTATATTCCTCAAAAATTAGAAATGGGTCTCTGTCTCCAAACTCTTGAGCATGGTTAACAAGTGCCTCCTTCACCGTCTTGTAACCTGCCAGGACCACCACTTTTTTTGGTCCCATATAGATGGTAAACACTGATCCATATTTTCTGGAAAGCTAAGAACAGAATAAGGTCATGATATGTATTTTATATAAAACGTGCACAATAAAAAGCACACAAGATAAGATAGCTGTAAAACAGACTACCCTACAATAACTTGTCTTCCGGCACTGCTTCACCTCCATTAATGAGTGGTAGGGTCTCCTCAGGTCAAGCTGCAGCAGGTTCCCAAGGAAGGGGAGTGGTTTTGGACCTGGTGGTTCCTTTCCTTCATCCTGGGAGCTGAAGCTGGAAGAAAATAATATGTAGAAGCACATCAGGACAACTAGAGCCATCAACAGGGAGCTAGTGCTCCAGGCCTGGAGAAATATATCTAATATTCCCATGACGTTAATCAAGTCTTCTGAAGTCCAACTCTAACTTGTTTGCTATGTGGGTGTTTGGATGAAGAGGTAAGGCTTTGGAGGCGTGGAGGATGGACAAGGGAGGGACAAGATCTGCAGTATAATTGGTTGTTACATAATGTTTGTGTGCATTCAAGGTTGGTCTTCACTATAAGTAATGGGTTTTCTTTAGGCGGAGACAGGAATTTACATTTTTTTGCTATGTTCCATCTGAATTTACTCTGACACAGAAAAATCTATATTGATTCTGACACTTCTACATCCAACTCACAGATGTAACCTTGCTTTGATAACAACAATTATTCATATAAACCTTTTAGAAGTGAAGTTATAGTCATTTGTTCTGGGAATGTCATTTTCGAGCCTGAAACCTGAAAAACAGGCTCGGGGTTTAACAGGTTAAAACAAATCCAGAGTTACGTGTTTCTGTACTTCCTCTAAGAAGAAAGGACAGTAACAGAAGATCTCTGTGGCTTCAGGCTTGATCGCCGTTCAAATGACAGCGTTGGTTTCCCCAAAAGTGGGCGGGGCTGTAAAGTGACGTAGATTTTACTATCATCTATTATTCAAAACCATTCTATTTATTCTAATGTAAATTACATGCCAGTGTTTTATGTTTTTATTTTAAATCGTATAATGTCGGACTTTTTTTCCCGTCTGTGAGGAAAATAAATGGGGCTTAGAGCCTCAAAATACTGAAATCTGTATTTTTGAAAATCTTTTTTTCCTTATTTACTCAACAATAACACACAATTATCCTTGTTTTTATTTATTCGTTTAATTCTATAATCTTGGGCTTTTTAGCATGCGTGAAACAGACGTAGGCCTATAAGGGACATTTTGAGGATTGTTGGGTTCAGAATTCCAGAAAAGACAGACAACTTCTAAGTTTAACTATTTATTGTAAAGAGAGCAAAATATATATTCACTTGGCCAAGGACTCATCACGTCTTTGGGAATCACAGGCAGCAAAGCTGTAATCTGTAACCACCAAATCCGTCAAGAGCCTCGAACCTTGTGCGACAATACATTTTATTACACAGGGCGTTGCCCGTACATTTATGATTGGTCAAGACTAGCTGAAGAGATACCACGGTTTAGACTTGGTTCTCTTTGGTTGGTGCGGAGACTCAGATAGAGTCTCTTGGCAACACGATCCTCCAATCAGCATTCGGCCGGCCTGTGGAAGTCCCTCCCTACTCTGGCACCATCATACGTAATTTTTTTTGAGGAAGCTTCTACAGAAAAGTGGAATCTTGGTTATACTGATTCCCAGCTATGCGTGGGCACGGAGTTAACCCAGGCGGCCAAGGCCATAGCCTCAATAACTCATTGTTCCTACAGTGCCTGCATCTGGCTTCTGCTACTTTCTATTGCAAGCTAAAACTTTCTTCTGACTATTCCCCTCATTGGTATCTAACCCATCAGAACCTGGGATTAGTGATTGTGTCTATTTATTCTATAGTCATAGCAATCTCATGAGCATAATAAGCATATCATGTAATAATAAGAATCAGTCTTGTAATGTTATATACAAATAGACTCCACAGGATACACACAAACCCACTGAACAGATTACCCAAGATCCTCAGCTTGAAGCTCGTTGATTGGATGTTTAGCCGCAATGCATGTTGGGATATGATGTTAATGCGATATGATATCCGAAAAAATAAAATAATAATAATACTTTATTTCGAGTGTTCTTGCTTTTCTCTTTGGAAGTCATCACTTAACGGCATTGTAATACACGGTTCGGCTGCATTAAATATTACACATCTGCTGTAGTTCTCTATTTATAGAGCCCTGATGTGAAGACTTCTAGACAAACAGGAGAACTGCCGCCGAAACTGAATATGTGACGTGGATCATAAATATATCAACAATTAAACAACACCTTGCATTTCTTTTCACAAAATACATCTCCTTGCAGTATCAATACTAATTCGGCTGACTTTTATATTTGATCCAATTGGTAGATAATAGGTTACATTTACACCATAACGGTGCACAGCTGATAGAAAAGGACTTGTAGTTTTTAAAGATATTACTGATTTTCTTTGAATATAAGAATGTAAATACTGAGTTGAGAGAATAGTCAGGGGTTTTGGGTAATGGGAGACACATCTATGGAATCACAATTTCAATAGCTTACCATTAAATGACGGATATGGCTTTCTGTCTGTGATGTTTTACAAATCAGATATTAATGTGTAGAAGTAAAGCATGAGAAATAGTATAGCAATATCCTGTAAAATTATGTAAAAACATAAATAAAACTACACATCTTCAGATGTTGTACATACACAAGTGTCCTACACTAATAATACAAAGTTATTATTAGTATGCTGTGTGTACCTTGTGTGCACCGCCTAGTGGTTAAAGCACGTTATTGAATTATTTTTGTTGAATAATGTTATTTTTGTTGAATAATGTTATTTGATGAAAAAACTATTAAGAGTACATACTTTCATAGGGGGAAAGTAGAAGGTCAATGATAGAAGTATAGAATATAAAAAAATCAAGAAGATACTGCAAGTGATCTCTACAATAAAACAGTTTAGTGCAGGATGTACAAAGATATTAATATGAGGATGTGCAAAACAGACAAACTAATTAACCTTTATTAACACATTAAAGAATACTTTAGGTTAAGGTCTTCTTTCAAATAAGAAAAAAGCTTTGGGGGTATCTATCTACAGATAAATATTAAGCCTGACAAAGTACTTAACGTCTAATATATTGCTTTCCTGCAATGTTAACTATGTTGAAGCACTTATTTTAACTGATATTATACATATGAATTATACTCTTATGTATGTAGATAGTATAATAAATGTGCAGAATTTGACAGTTTAATGGTGGAGGTATACACACATATTGATAGATGTCTTGTAATGCACTGTTGAGGAACCTGTGACCCAAGTTTTTCATTCATTGCATAACTACACCGTAGTTGTGTATATGATATGTCAATACACCTTTGAAAATCTTGAAATCTTGAAAGGGATGTGCAAAATAGCAATTATATACAGTTTTTAATTAACTATTAGTAGAGAATAACGAGTAATGAATATACTTTATAGAGATCTGCAGATACATGTTTAGTCTTCTCAAGCACCAACTATCAAATATCTCTCCTGATTGTTGGCACTTGACAATCACCTTCCCTGAATTTTACTCAGGTGTAACTAAAGTCTGCTTTAAGGGTTGTTTATATTTCACATCATTAATCAGAATCTGCAGAGTTACTAAAGTAAATGTAGTGGAGTAAAAATACCAGGTTAACCTCTGAATTGTAGTGGAGTAGAATATATATTAATGCTGCCCATTATGGATACAAGCGATTTTCACCCATGTAGTAATTACATTATTAAATGTGTACACAACAATGTGTTTCCTATCGCCTAAACCTCCAGGGCTGTACACAGTTCAATACTGTCACTGTCAACTTCTAATTTTTGGAAAAACGAAAACGTCTTTTAAAACTACAATTCCCAGTAGAGACGTGCCATAGAGAACATGTTGCGAAACACAATAGCCAGCATGTGTAGTTCTCGGGGGGCGTTCGAGTCCAGTTTTGAATAGTCTGCCGTGGTTTCGTTCCATTTCAAAGAGCTTGACGCTCGGCGTAACCTTGGCGCACTGCCACTCCAACATCCACTCCCAGAGCTTGAAGATTAATCACGGGGTTTGTCAACGGGACTGTTGTCCCAAACAATAGCTGGGGATTATGGGTAGTGTAGTGTCTTCGGCCATCCTAAACTGAAATGTTTTTCGGATATCATATCGCATTAACAACACCACATCTGGCGTCACAGAGATCTTCTGTTACTGTCCTTTCTTCTTGGAGGAAGTACAGAAACACGTAACTGGATTTGTTTTAATGTTTGAGGTGCAATAAACGACAGAGCAGCTTTTTGGCATTATAAAACTATTATTTTCTGCCTCGCTCATGAGAGTAACAGCTGGCGAAATTACAGCCTCGCCTACTGATTTCAAATGTGTGCTCTAAAATGATATTTATAAATGACTATTATCATTATTATAAGCAAGACAATAAATGGCAAAGATATGTCGAAAATAAACGTATTTAAGATACGTTCATAAGAAACGTAACGTGGGAGAAAATACGTTTCTTGCTAAACGTAATTGAGAATGCAGTTTTGTTCTGTGGGAACGTAATTTTTAGGAGACAGGGTTATATCTCCTGTGTTTTGGACTATATAAGCCTGATGTTTTTTGCTGTTCCTTTGAGCAACATACCCCATGTGTGTGAGTTAACCCATATCCTTTGTATGTGATTTAACTCTGCTCCTTCTTGCAAGAATAAATTAGTTACCTGATCATTGATTCTCAACCTGGTGTCAAGTGATATTTTTCTAACATATTGTTCCTTCGAGCCGGATCCAAGATCTCCTTTTTTCTCCGGGCAAACGAGCCTGACACTGTGCACAGGGAGTCGAGAGACTCTTAAAAAATACCCCTACCTTGTTTCCTTTACAAAGAAACAATTTGGTAAATAGGGGGGCCAGGTTACGCTGGAGAGGAGAGGAGTGACGGATCCTTGAACTACCGACACAGGAGAGAAAGTCAATACAGGCACCGTTTTGGTTTCAACCCCTTGGTTCGCGGAAGGATACCAAAAAAGTCCTAGAAAGACACAGGTAAACTTATCTAGAGTACTTTTAAATGGTTTGTGGTTTCAAACTAGAGGCCTTGGGTATAGGCAAGGCAAGGCAAGGCAAGTTTATTTATATATCACTTTTCAACACAAGGCAATTCAAAGTTCTTTACAAAAAATAACCAGATTATGCAAAACCGTTTGTTCAGACAGCAGATTGTAAAAATGGATTTATGACGTCAGTACTCACTCAACTACATGGGGGAAAAAAATAGACCAGTGGCATTTTACTCCTCACAGTTGGACACCATAGCTCGAGCCATGCCCATTTGTTTACAAGCAGTAATAGCAGCCTCCATGGCAGTACAGGCATCTGCAACAATAGTGCTTTTTAGATCCTTAACTCTAAAAGTAACTCATGCAGTGTCCGTACTATTGTTACAAAATAAACAAACCTATATGTCACCAGCTAGACATTTAGCATGCATGGCTACGTTGTTATCACAACCAAATCTTACTATCGAGAGATGTATTAGGCCTACTTTAAATCTAGCTACACTACTGCCAGTATAGATAGATGGGGAATCACATGACTGTATCGCAGAAACTGAGAACAGAGTGTTACCAAGGACAGACCTGACGGACATTCCCTTCCCAGATGCAGACATAACGATGTATGTTGACGGTTCATGAAAGAGGAATCTTGATGGAACTAATGCAACAGGTTATGCTGTATGTGACACAGACGAAACTGCTCAAGGGCGCAGCATTGCCGTCTCACTTATCAGCACAGGCAGCAGAACTAATCGCACTAACAGAGGCATGAAAACTGGGAAAAGGGAAGACAGTTAACATTTATACAGACAGCAACTATGCTTATTCATGTATACATGTGTTTGCACAACAATGGAAAAATAGGGGGATGGTAACATCCACAAACAAACCTATTACACATAAAGATTTGATCCTATCACTTTTGGATGCAGTACAACTCCCTAAGAGAGTGGCGGTCTGTAGTGTGCAGCACACACTACAGGGACGGACCCAATTTCCACAGGGAACCGAAAGGCAGATGAAGAGGCTAAGAAAGCAGTGCAAAGACAGTGACAGGACAATGACCAATATATTTCTGAAAATATGGAACACATTGATCATGACATCCTAAAAGACATGCAAGCTAATGCACCTGACAAAGAAAAGATATACTGGAAGAAGAAGTTGTGTACACAGAATACAGAGGGGTTGTGGGAAAGTACAGAAGGCACATTTGTATTACCAAATAGCTTATTTCGATATGCAGCTATATTGAGCCATGGGTTGGACCACGGCTCAACAGTGGGAATGGTGGACGTAATACAGAAGATATTCACAGCCTATGGCTTTACAAACTACTCTAAAAAAAAAATGTTTAGCATGTTCTGTGTGTGCACAGTATAACCCTCAGGGACAGTTCAAACCAAAGAGAGGTAAAATACCGGAGCCAGTATCCGTTCAGCACATTTGCATGGACTTTATTGAACTAAATAAATATGAGGGAATGAAATATTGTCTAACAATCATTGACATGTACTCAAAATGGATTGAAGTTTTTCTAACTAGGAATCCGGATGCATTGACAGTGGCTAGAGCATTGACAAATCACATAATCCCACGTTTTGGAATTCCGGAAAAGATCTATAGTGATAATGGCACACACTTTGTAAATAAAGTAATTCAGGATTTGACAGCTGTATTTGGAATACAATTAAAACGACATTGTTCTTATCATCCACAGTCAGCAGGGTTGATAGAAAGAAATAATGGTACAGTAAAAGCTAAACTGAAGAAGATGATGGCCGAGACAGGGAAAACATGGATGAGATGCTTAGCACCATTGATGCTAAGCATGCACATTCTACTGCTAGAGGGCTATCACCTTTTGAAATGTTATATGGAAGACCATATTATCTGCCTGAGTTAAAACCATTTGTAAGAGAGGACGAGAGTATGAGTGAAAACACTGCAGAATATATGGCAAACATTTTGAGAAGAAAAGAGATCACAAATGTTCTTGTCCCCTCTGCACAGGAAGTACCTGACACTACACAGACAGTGAAACCAGGAGAGTGAGTGTTCACCAGAGCGATAAAGAGGAAGAGCTGGCACTCGCCCAAGTGGGAGGGTCCCTACCAAGTACTCCTGTCTACACCGACTGCAGTTAGAGTGGCGGAGAGACCATCCTGGATACACCTGACTGTGAAGCTGTTTAAACCTAAAGACAGAAACTCGCCTCTACTGTGGTGAAATCTGGCTACAAAGGGAGGTGATTCGAATAAGGGCACTTGTCTCAAACCAGTGAAGAAACCAACAGAACCCAGTAGAATTTAAAGAGTGGACGTTAGCAGGGAAACAGTAACCGGTCTGAGGGATAGAAACTGACGGTGTACAGAGAAAGAATTAGGCCATGGCATCCATTTGGATTACATTAAAACATGTGCCTATACAATCTACCTACCTCAGCCGTTTGGGTACTTTTGTATATGAATTTTTTATCTTTTATAATCATTTGTATTTTTCCAAGTTCTATGTTATTCCGTAGTATAAACAGGAGGGATATGTTGGAGAAATACTGTTTTCTCCACTCTTTGGGTTGTTTTAATGCACTGATATCATGTGTGGCTCTGAACTGTGTATGACCTTGCAGCTGCCTCTTCTTGTGATAGGAGGAGGCAGGGCATTTCAGGTTGTTGATATTTATGAGAAGACAGACTTGCTGTCTCCTAAATATCTCATTTCTATGAAGCGTGAAGGAAGTACGTGACTCTTTCCAGAAGACGTCACAGATGACCCATCGCAGATGACCCGACTTTCCGACACCCGCGGCTGATATTAGCGCCACCTCGATTTACGACTTTGTTGTATCTCCTGTGTTTTGGACGATATAAGCCTGATGTTTTTTGCTGTTCCTTTGAGCAACATACCCCATGTGTGTGAGTTAACCCATATCGTTTGTATGTGATTAAGGGGCGGTTCTAGGGGGGGGGGGGGCAGTGCCCCCCTAACACTGACCTCTGACCCCCTTGTGGCCCCCCTAACAATGAAAAGGTTTTTTTTTTTTTTTTTTTTTAAATGTATATTTTCTGGTACTCAGGATTTTGTTGCTGTAATGTGAGATTGTGCAGACACCCTTATGTAAAGTAGAGATGTAACTGTTCATTGCCTTTATTTTTATATAAATATGGTGTTAGTGCAAACATTGTACTATAACTTAAGCTGAAGCTAACAGTGATAAGATCTATCTGAAATAAATAAGTGTACTGAAACAAATACCAATAACTGTATTGCATTGTTTTCTTATGCGCAATTACTTCATACTGTTTAGTTCTCTTTTTCGTCCTGCATTTATTGTGCCCCCCCTCGGAAAATAACTGGCCCCCCAGTGGCCCCCCCAGTCAAATTGGTCTAGAACCGCCACTGATGTGATTTAACTCTGCTCCTTCTTGCAAGAATAAATTAGTTACCTGATCATTGATTCTCAACCTGGTGTCGAGTGATATTTTTCTAACATAAACCATTAACAGCTCAAGCTCATCAGCTTCTTTCAGATCATGGTGTCCAATATATATGTTGTCTCATTTTACCTTTATCCATTTTCCCTATTGCCTAAGTTAATATGTAGTTTAAAGTACTTTGAAAGGAACAACTTCAACCAACTTTCTTACTTTTTAGCAAACACATCTGGGCAGGTGCTGAAAGAACCGATGCAATCAACTTTCACTCTCAAAGTCAGAAACATTAGCAAGGTCATGAACTGTGAACTAGATTTAAAAGCCACATATTTAGGGTTACACAATTAGCTTTCTGCCATTTGTATATAGTGACAGGGCAATTGTAAAAAAAAAAATTCTACGCCATTGTAGGTTAGATTACTGTAATAACAAACTGAGATACTGCAAGTTTTAGGTCACCCTGTCGCTTGAAACCAAATCTGCACTGCTCACAATGCAGATATGATTTAAATACAATTCTGATCCATTGGGTACTGATATGTTATTGTATTGCAATATATAGAGCCACACCATTCCATTTACATTTATTATATGTACAGCACTTTGGCTCGACCAAAAATCGTTTATAAATGTGCTATATAAATAAAACTTGATTTGATTTGATTTGATTTGATTTGATTTGATTTGATTTGATTCCACCAAAATCACAATTTAATGAATGTAATCATGTATTGTGTAAACAAACCTGCTGAACTCCCATGTTTATCTGCTCATCATCAGAGGGTAGCACCTCCAGAGCTCTGCTGCTGCTGTTTCCCACAGTCTCACAGAAACACTTCCCCATCAGTCTCAGAAAATACACTGAGTCACTTTGAGGAACCAACTAATTCTCAAACCACCATTTTCCCCATCTATGACGTATTGCCCCATTGGCTTCAAATTCTGGTGGGCAGGGGGTTTGATTAACGTTTCCATTTATAATCTGCGTCAACATCGCCATTTGCCTTTTATTATTATTGGTTTTGTTTTGTTTTGGCAAAGCTGTTTTTTAGCACCATATTTGAACATCTGCATTTGCAAATAATATTTTTTCTGAACTTCTCTTGT
The DNA here is from genome assembly GCF_902827175.1 of Gymnodraco acuticeps. NCBI lineage: Eukaryota > Metazoa > Chordata > Actinopteri > Perciformes > Bathydraconidae > Gymnodraco > Gymnodraco acuticeps. Next base: position 46,397 of record NW_022991056.1, on the reverse strand, counting down.
CTTTTTAGGATGTTATAAACATTCAGAAATGTCATGCAAAAAATAATTGTATTAATAAGAAATATCTTCATGAATAGAGTAAATATTCAAGTCAAAATAAGGAAGTAACACAAACAGGAATGATATAATCTGTAAATAAAAGTGCCTAATACTCACTCGTGCAGTGTGGAAGGTTATTTCTTTATTGCATTAGGTTATTTCTTTATTGCATTAGATATGATTTCTTAAATTCTGCAAAAATGAATTATTCAGGATGCAGAATTTAACACAGCTCTCTGTTGATGTTACTGTTGTTACTGTCCAACACCAAACCGGACTTTAGTTATTTCTGTGTAACAGAATCCAGAGAAGTTTCTTGTTTACATTTCCACACATTCCCAGTTTGCTTCAAATCAGGTTAAAGATAGAGAATATTTCAATGGTACTACTTCAACTTCCATCTACGTAACATTGCAAAAATCAGGCATATCTTGCCTCAAAACGATGCAGAGAAACTAGTCCATGCATTTGTTACTTCAAGGCTGGATTATTGTAACTCTTTATTATCAGGGTGTACCAAGAAGTCAGTCAAGTCGCTTCAGCTGATTCAAAATGCTGCAGCTCGTGTACTAACCAGAGTTAGGAAAAGGGACCACATTACTCCTGTTCTGGCTGCCTTACACTGGCTCCCTATAGAACACAGGATAGAATTTAAAATTCTTCTTCTCGCCTACAAAGCCCTTAATGGGCAGGCGCCATCTTACCTTAAAGAACTCATTATACCCTACTGTCCTACTAGGGCATTGCGTTCCAAGAATGCAGGGTTGTTGGTTGTTCCTAGAGTCTCTAAAAGTACAATGGGAGCCAGAGCCTTTTCTTATCAAGCTCCACATTTGTGGAATCAGCTTCCAGTTTGTGTTCGGGCGGCAGACACCCTATCCGTTTTTAAGAGTGCGCTTAAGACCTTCCTTTTTGATAAAGCTTATAGTTAGGGCTGATTAGATTCAGCCCCTAGTTTTACTGATATAGGCTTAGTTTGTCGGGGGACATCTTACTTCTTCCTTCTCTCTGTCTATACCTGTGTACTCTCATGTTCCGATTAACCCAGCTTCCCCACATGTCTTTCTTTTTGGTGTCTATATACGCCGGGATCCGGAGTCATGGATGATCCTGCGGTCCTGTGTCCTGCATCGCGAGCCCTGGATCTTGAGTCGTGGCTGTGGTCCTGGATCATAGGTCCTGGATGGATATCCTCGTGGATTCATCTTCTTATTATACACACATGCATTTCCAAACATTTGGACTACCTATGTTGCAAATGTATTATCTTTTCAATTTACACACGGCATCTATTGCACGTCTGTCCGTCCTGGGAGAGGGATCCCTCCTCTGTTGCTCTCCCTGAGGTTTCTCCCATGTCCCTTTAAACTGTGGGTTTTCTCTGGAAGTTTTTTCTTGTACGATGTGAGGGTCTAAGGACAGAGGGTCTAAGGACAGAGGGTCTAAGGACAGAGGGTCTAAGGACAGAGGGTCTAAGGACAGAGGGTGTCGTATTGTCATACTGATATTCTGTACAAACTGTGAAGTCCACTGAGACAAATGCAACATTTGTGATATTGGGCTATATAAATAAACATTGATTGATTGATTGAATGATTGATTGATTGATTGAATGATACCAAAAGGATGCACGGACGAAGGATGTGGAGTTCCCCAAAGGTCGTTTCGTGAAACTCTTGTTTTCAAACTGTACATGTACTTTGTATTTAGACTCTTATTGCACAATTTTTCTTTTTGTATTTACTTGCACTATTTTTTCAGTTTTTCTGTTTTATTGTGTTGCACTGTTGGAAGAGGCTGTGACCTAATATTTTCGTCGTCATGACTACACTGTAGCTATGTACGTATGACTAATAAAAGCCTTGAACCTTGAACATGCTTCCAAGAGCTCAGTTTTGTAATGTCTCTCACTGTCATTATTCACTTGTCCTAAATTCTTCCTTTTTTTAAGTAAACAAGTCGTAAACATGGTAAGGTCGTGAACTTTGACCTTCATTTAAAAACAGCAGTATGTGCTTAGTAACAAAATAAGCTTAAAGCCTTTGTACTGTTTCTGTTCCTGATTTTATGTAAAGTGTCTTTGAGCATTCAGGAACATTCTCAAGTACATTTGAAAAGGTTGCTAAAAAAATATTTAAGTATTATAAAGTAAATGTGAACTGTGCCTGTGGCTATGTATGCATATGTTATTATGTACACTTATTTGTATTTACTTTTGTTTGGCCTTAGGATGGCGATAATTGGATGACCATTTTAGTTTTCACTTCATTTCACTGTAAATTGCATAAAATTATGAGCTGTTTTGTTTTGTTTTAATTTTGTTGTATGTATGTTTATGTATGTTTTGAGTGTGTGAGGACCCCAGGAAGAATAGCCAATGCTCATGCTAGTGCTAATGGGGATCCTAATAAAGACAAAGACAAAGCGCTATAAAAATCCAATTTATTATTATTAAAGCCAAATTACTTGTCTACAACATACCACTACACCCAAGCTCATACAGTACAAGCTTTGCAAAATCTCCCACTATTATTATTCAAATGTCCCAAATCGTCATTGGGCCCAAAATCCTTTTTCTACGTGACTTACATTGGGAAAGAGACGTCTGCATACCTTTAAAAAAAAAAAAACTAAAGCATTTAACCAGTACGAACTTTTTTATAGCCTTTCTTTAAATCGGGGTCTAAAAGTTGTAAAATGTGCTAAAAGCTGAATCCAGAGTTATTAAATCTCTTCATACATTTGACTGAGACGAGATTGGCTTTGAAGCTGCAGATTAGGGGCGGGGCTTACATGAAACGCATGTGCGCACTCTCTATTGGCCCAGATACGGGTACTTTTGCACTCGAGAGGCAGGCCAATTTGGCTTCATGTGTCCCTGACTAACTCTCATAACAATGAACAAGGTCCCGCTCCAACTCTGTATACAGTTGTCTTTATACACCCATGGAGCATAGTTACACAAATAGCATACTGACATGTGAGCATTTCTGTTAGCGAGACAATATTAAAACCGTCCATACCGTTATCTTTAGATCCGACTATAATAGAAAACAGACGTTCAGAGTTTCAAGGAGTGAACTTCTGTTTAGTTTTTCGCTCCCCCTCTGCACGGCCCACAAAGCCATCTAAGGATATTGTTAATATTCTGACCAATTGTGTTCTTACAGGGTGTGAACGAACATGATGACTGTGATGCTTATCTGCTCATCATCAGAGGGTAACACCTCCAGAGCTGTGCTGCTGCTGTTGCCCACATTCTCACAGAAACACTTCCCCATCAGTTCTCAGGAAATAACACTGAGCCACTTTGAGGAAGCGACTGATTCTCAAGCCACTAAAACATTAGTAATTTCCCCACTATGACCTTATTGCACCATGGGCATCAAGAGCTGGTGGGCGGGGAGTTTGAGTCACGTGAGCATCAATGTGCTCGGTCACCATCACTGGTTTTTAATGCAATGCTGTATTTTAGCACCATATTTGCACAAATGTTTCTGCAACTAAACTTCCTCAAAAGAAAAGTCCTCTTGTATTTTTAGGACATCACGAATGACATGCAGAAAAACATTGAATTGATGATACTAAAAACCTATTTTCTTCTTATCAGGATGTATCAGTGTGTCTGAAGGTTTCATACAGCAAAGTTAGTCAGAAGGCAAGTTGCACACATGTTAATATTTTCTGTGCATTTTGTATTCACTTTGCTCCTTGTGAACTCTTCAATTTCCCATTGCATTGAGAATTACTTCTTACTTTGCAAATACTATCCTCAGAAAGTGAGGAAATGCAGAATAGCATTTCAAAAGCACTGTGTGAATACAGGTTGTGATTATAGACGGAAAGTATGAGACTCTG
>NW_022991056.1:0-37500 GCF_902827175.1 Gymnodraco acuticeps | reverse complement strand
TAGGGAGGCGCCCAGGTGGCATCCTAACTAGGTGCCCGAACCACCTCAACTGGCTCCTTTCGACGCGAAGGAGGAGCGGCTCAACTCCGAGTCCCTCCCTGATGACCGAACTTCTCACCTTATCCCTAAGGGAGACACCAGCCACCCTGCGGAGAAAACCCATCTCGGCCGCTTGTATCGTTCTTTCGGTCATGACCCATCCTTCATGACCATAGGTGAGGGTAGGAACGAAAATGGCCCGGTAGACAGAGAGCTTTGCCTTCTGGCTCAGCTCCCTTTTCGTCACAACGGTGCGGTAAAGCGACTGCAGTACCGCTCCCGCTGCTCCGATTCTCCGGCCCATCTCACGCTCCATTGTTCCCTCACTCGAGAACAAGACCCCGAGATACTTGAACTCCTTCACTTGGGGTAAGGACTCATTCCCTACTTGAAGTGGACAGTCCATCGGTTTCCTGCTGAGAACCATGGCCTCAGATTTGGAGGTGCTGATCCTCATCCCAGCCGCTTCACACTCGGTTGCAAACCGATCCAGTGAGTGCTGAAGGTCGCAGACCGATGAAGCCATTAGAACCACATCATCTGCAAAAAGCAGTGGTGCAATCCTTAGTCCACCGAACTGCAGACCCCCTCCCCCAGGACTACGCCTCGAAATCCGATCCATGTATATTACAAACAGGATTGGTGACAAAGCGCAGCCCTGGCGGAGGCCAACCCTCACCGGAAATGTGTCCGACTTACTGCCGAGGACCCGGACACAGCTCTCGCTTTGGGAGTACAGAGATTGGATGACCCTGAGTAGAGACCCCCTCACCCCATACTCCCGCAGCACCTCCCACAGTAACTCCCTGGGAACTCGGTCATACGCCTTCTCCAAGTCTACAAAACACATGTAGACCGGATAAGCGTACTCCCAGGCCCCCTCCAAGATCCTTGCGAGAGTAAAAAGCTGATCCGTCGTTCCACGACCAGGACGGAATCCGCATTGTTCCTCCTCAATCTGAGGTTCGACAATCGACCCTCCTTTCGAGTACCTTAGAGTAAACTTTCCCGGGGAGGCTGAGTAGTGTGATGCCTCTGTAATTGGCACACACCCTCTGATCCCCCTTTTTAAAAAGGGGAACCACCACCCCGGTCTGCCACTCCTTCGGTACTGTTTCCGACTTCCACGCAACGTTGATGAGACGTGTCAACCATGACAGTCCCTCAACACCCAGAGCCTTCAGCATTTCCGGGCGGATCTCATCCACCCCCGGGGCTTTGCCACTGTGGAGTTGTTTGACGACCTCAGTGACCTCCCCCCGGGAGATTGGTGTTGATCCCCCGTCATACTCCAGCTCTGCCTCTAACATAGAGGGCGGAGTTGTCGGGTTCAGGAGTTCCTCAAAGTGTTCCTTCCAACGCCCTAACACTCCATCAGTTGAGGTCAACAACGTCCCATCCTTACTGTACACAGCTTGGATGGTTCCCTGCTTCCCCCTCCTGAGGTGTCGGACAGTTTTCCAGAACAACTTTGGTGCCGCCTGAAAGTCCTTCTCCATGTCTTCTCCGAACTTCTCCCACACCCGCTGCTTTGCCTCGGCCACGGATGAGGCTGCTGCCCTTCGGGCCTGTCGGTACCTTGCAACTGCCTCGGGAGTCCCCCGGGATAACAAATCCCTGAAGGCCTCCTTCTTCAGTCGGACGGCTTCCCTGACCACCGGTGTCCACCAGGAGGTTCGAGGGTTACCGCCCCTTGAGGCACCTAGGACCTTGAGACCACAGCTCCCCGCCGCGGCTTCGGCAATAGAGGCTTTGAACACCGACCACTCTGGTTCAATGTCCCCAACCTCCACAGGAATGCCCGAAAAGCTCCGCCGGAGGTGTGAGTTGAAGGCCTCCTGAACTTGGGCCCCCTCCAGACGTTCCCAGTTCACCCGAACTACACGTTTGGGCTTACCAGGTCTATCCAGAGGCTTCCCCCGCCACTCGACCCAACTCACCACCAGATGGTGATCAGTTGACAACTCCGCCCCTCTCTTTACCCGAGTGTCCAAAACATACGGCCTCAGGTCCGATGATACGATAACGAAATCGATCATGGACCTTCTGCCTAGGGTGCTCTGGTACCACGTACACTTATGAGCATCCTTATGTTCGAACATGGTGTTTGTTATGGCCAATCCATGACTAGCACAGAAGTCCAGTAACAAACCACCACTCCGGTTCAGATCAGGGGGGCCGTTCCTCCCAATCACGCCCCTCCAAGTGTCTCCATCATTGCCCACATGTGCGTTGAAGTCTCCCAGCAAGATTAAAGAGTCCCCTTCAGGAGCCCCATACAGGACTCTTTCCAGGGTCTCCAAGAAGGCCGTATACTCTGAACTGCTGTTGGGTGCATAAGCACACACAAGAGTCAGAGTTTTCCCCCCCATAACCCGCAGGCGTAGGGAGGCGACCCTCTCGTCCACTGGGGTAAACTCCAACAACGAAGCACCTAACCGGGGACTTGTGAGTATCCCCACACCCGCCCGGCGCCTCACACCTTGAGCAACTCCGGAGAAGAATAGAGTCCAACCCCTATCCAGAAGTAAGGTTCCAGAGCCGACGCTGTGCGTAGAGGTGAGCCCAACCAGATCCAACTGGTAACGCTCCACCTCCCGCACAAGCTCCGGCTCCTTCCCCCCCAGAGAGGTGACGTTCCACGTCCCCAAAGCCAGCTTCTGTCGCCCGGGTCTGGTCCGTCGAGACCCTCCGCTTTCACTGCCACCCTTCTGGCAGCGCACCCGACCCCATCGATGTTTCCCGTAGGTGGTGGGCCCGCGGGACGGAGAAGCGGAGGTGTTGCCCACGTTGCCTTTTCGGGCTGGGCCCGGCCGGGCTCCGTGGCAAGCCCGGCCACCAGACGCTCGCCGACGAGTCCTCCTTCTGGGCCTGGCTCCAGAAGGGGACCCCGGGCTTCCTCCGGGCCGGGTATCCTCACTTCTTGTGTCGTCTTTCATGAGGTCTTTTGAACCAATCTTAGTCTGGCCCCTTGCCTGAGACCAATTTGCCATGGGAGACCCTACCAGGAACACAAGGTTCCAGACAACACAGCCCCCAGGTTCATCAGGGCACACAAACCTCTCTACCACGGTAAGGTGCTGGTTCTTCAGAGAGGCGATTGCTCTGGATTAAAAAAGCTAAAGGGCCCATTTCATCCTGAGAGCCGCATGTCATGGAAAAACACAAATGGCAACCTCCTGAAGGCGCTACTGGGAAAATCAGTGGATCACCCTTTTTCATTATGTTGTGTTTTTGTAGGTTTTGTTGTATTGTGATTTATTTATTTTGTTTTGTAATTATCACTGTCATCTTTCACCTTATTTGATTACAATGTTTTGAATGATGCCGTGTCACATCATGTTGTGCCATTGATGAGTGTTGCTGTTCCCTTTTGTTTCCCAGGGTCAGAGTAAGGAAGATGATGAAGAAGATGATTTAGTGACCTACAGCACGGTGAAAGCTCCGTCTTCTTCTTCTGCTGGAGCCTCCGCTGATCCCAGTAGCCTCTACGCTACCGTCAACAAACCAAAAAAAGAAGCGGCGACAGTTACAGCTCATGTCGAAACATCGATTTCACATTGAAAACCCAGTATTTGTTATTCTGTGAGGCCCTTTAACTAGAAATCCACTCACTATGTTACCGATATTCATTGATTGCTTTGGGCAAAATTGTCTCCGCAATCAAAATCCTGCAGAATATTGAATATCTATTTGTATAAATGTACATAATCCCAATGCTCTTGCCAGATTAAAGACAATGTTATTGATATATGAAGGAAGCTCATCTGCATACTGTATGGTTGTTATTGTTAGTGTGTAAATATGAAAGTAGCTTTTTTGGGTTATTAAATTAACATATAATCACTTTATTTTTATGTTACATCTATTTTTATGAACATTTACAGGATGTATTGCTGTAAGAAGCCTTTCTGCCCAGGAGGCTGTTTCAGAATGTAGAAAGTAGATGTGGAGTCAGATATGTGTTGTTTTCTTATAGAGAGTCCCTCCCTTTCCAGTGGAGCTCCATGCGACCTTATTTCAGAAAAAGTATGCATTGAAGTCAATGGGGAGAGAAAGATTATCTTTTGATCCCGTTTGAATTGTGCCACGAATTACACATATGATGTTTGTCAATTTAAAAGATAAGTAAAAAATATATAAATGTGTCGTAAAACTATGAAGTAACGCTTTGTTTGTGTGAAACCGCTCAATGAACTACATCTCCCGTCTCGCACCACACACCAAGACGGCCGTCACGTTGGAACATTTCACTTCTTTCTCTTAGAATGAGGCGGAAAGTATTAAAAGAGGAGAAAATCACTCCAAGTCTGGGCGCGTTGAGAGCTGTGCATACACACAAGGGGAGTTAGTCGGTTCTGTGAGAGCCAGCATGCGGGACCGGGACTCTGGGATTTGTAGTCTTTCTAGTTGCTTATTTTTTACGACAAACTGTGACTTTTTTGACATGGAAATTATTTTTTAAGTTTGACAAACATCATGTGTGTAATTCATGGCACAATTCAAACGGGATCGAAAGATACATTTTCTCTCCCCATTGACTTCAATGCATACTTTTTCCGAAATAAGGTCCCATGGGTCGGAAGTCGATGGGCGGGACTTCGCCTCTCTATACGAAAATGTGTATAATATATATGATATGTTCCTTTGTTGACTTGATGTCAGGCAATTTACTGAACTCAGTGACCTAGTGTTACCTTTCAGGGTTTCTGCTTTTTTTTGTATTCTTGTCAAGTTTCTTTCCAAATAAAACAGAAATAACTTGAATTATACAATGTTGTAATACTCATTGCTATTAACAATAGTATACCAATATTTATAATAATTATTACTATCAGAAATACAACTTACTGTAACAATAAATATAACGTTTAAAAATGAAATAAATGAAAATAACTTATACAAAAAATGTCTAGTACTCATAGCTATTAACAATAATAATAATGATGTATTATTTACAGAAATGTCGTTTTATTCACTTTTTAAGCTCGGAGCACAAATTGCTTTAGTTATACGCCATCAGAAATATGAAATACCTCCTCATATGGAGAGAAGAGTGTCCTCATGAGGAAGTTCACACCTAATAGGAAGAAGATGTATTTCTCAAGTCGGCGTTCACAGTTGAGAAAGTGCGAGCAAGAGAGACCGAGAATCACGATGGCTGAAATCAGATGGATTCAAATGATGTTTTTACTGCTTCAGATTACAGGTAAGGATGTTTATAATATGTATAGATAGGTGACATCACACACTTTATTTTCCAATTCTACTTATGTCATTCATTATCTAACCTCCATTTAACAGACCATAGTGTTTTTATTGGACAATCATCTATTTTATTTGCTCAAATTGCACTGTTATTGGGAAAATTGTCTCAGGAGCTATTGTCCATCTATCGGACAATCAAGGGAAAGATATCGGACCTCCTTGTATTCTTGTCTCGTGTGAATGTGTTGTAAAATACTTTAAGTGCTCGCTACAGAAAAGCCCTTTTTAACTACAGTCCACTTTCCATATTTATTTAAAGTTATTTCTCTGTCTTTGTCTTGTTGAGATCTTCATATGAAGTGAATACTTAAAACGAAAGTTAATTGAGATCATGGTATGAAGTGAATACTTAAAAAACGAAAGTTAATTATAAATCATACATGATCAATCATATTCTTGTATAAACCCATAATGAGAATGCTTCTTGACGGTTTTTGAATATGTATCTATGCTTACAATTTTTTCTGTTGCTATTTGAGAACTTTGCGTTTTGAAAAGAGGGTGTTGAGAGTTTTTCATAATATGTTTAATACTTAAAAACAAAAGTTAGTTATAATCAAATATAATCAATTATATTCTTGTATAACCCACAATGAAAATGCTTCATATTTTAGGTTTTCTATAGTTACAGTATAAACAAAACAAAGTGGTTTGTTTAGGTTGAATTTTCTTCCTCTCCTCTGGCAGCAGACCACAGGAAGGGGGGGCTTCACACTAAGGGGAGAAACATTAGAGGCCAAAGAGAGTTCATGTCCTTTTTACCTCATATGAAAGGGTGTCTTATCCCATAACAGCTATGGAACATGTTGAGGCATGTTCAGCCTTGTACATTATAGGACATGCGCAGTTCTTCACAAATGGGTGAAGAGGAGGAGTTTGTTTTTTTGGGTTTAGGATCCAGTTTTTTTAGCATAAAGAGACTGGTTTTTTGAGAGAGCGCGAGAGAGGGGGGGGTGACCCCTGGTAGACTCTCTCCGGGTAGGCTGTGTGCTTCAGAGCTGGGTTAATAGCTCTCGGTAATGTCCTTCCAGACGGGGTAAATATCTCTCGAATTTATTGGTTGTTGGCTGAGTGGAATGATTTGATGAGAGATGTGTGTATGAACCTTTATAAATACCGCGACCTGTGGGGAAATCTTGTCCCCCGAATTTTGCGGACAGGTATGGGTTTTTGAGTGTTAATCCGCCGTCTGTGTCGGAAAAAGTGTATGAACCTTTATAAATACCGCGACCTGTGGGGAAATCTTGTCCCCCGAATTTTGCGGACAGGTATGGGTTTTTGAGTGTTATACCCGCCGTCTGTGTCGGAAAAAACGGTATGAAACTGATGTGAATTGAGTTGGTGAAAATGAAAAAGTTGAATGCGCTTTTTATTGTCACCGGTCTTTTTACGAGGAAATACCTCTAAATTATATCGGGAGAATTTTAAAATGTCACAACTGAAATGGGCAGTTGGAATTAAAACATTTTGGTAATAAATGTAAGACTGTGAATTAAAGTTTCATTTGAACATGATCACAGCACGGTTTGTTGTTAGTATGATTATAATGTTGTGAGAGAGAAGGTAAAAACCCTGTATTAGTTTGGACCTATTTTTCTTCAAATAAACTGAATCCCACCTGTTGGATTGGGATCCTTTAAAAGACACCTGTGCTCTCCTCTCCTGCGTCAAAGGTAAGATTGCACCCTGCCACACACACTTAGGTAGGAGCACACTCCATTTACTGATATCAAAATCCTTCGGGATCGCTTAAACAGATTAAAAAGAGTTGTCTGAATTGAAACAGCAGTTAATTGAACCTGGTTCTTCGGGGGGGTTAGGAAGAGGTGAGATCTTGCTGACGTTGGTGGATCTGAGCCAAGCAGCAAACTTACATAGACTCAATAATCTTCGGAAAGGTCAATTAGGAGGTCAGAGTAATTTACCGGAATAAATTATCAGGACCTCTCAAAACTCTAAACAGTCTTCTCAGGAGTAGCAACCAAACAGCATTTCATTGTCAAAGAAGGAGTTGAAGTCACTTTGCCTTGTGACAATGCAATGGGGAACTGTGAGGAAACGACATGGCTCTTTAGTAATTTAACAAGAGAATCAACAGCAATGCTGGCTGAAGGTGGGCTGATTCACCAAGGAGCCAAAGCTAAAGCAGACAGACTAATTTTTACGGATACATGTTCTCTGGTTATAAAGAAGGTCACTGAGGAGGATGCTGGTCATTACTTCTGCAGACAGTACAGATTAGGAGAACAACAAGGTTCAGACTCTCGTGTTTATCTGTCTGTTGTTAACAGTGAGTATTTACATCATAGTGTTTTCAAACTGTGTCTATTGAACAATACTCTAAAACATTACAATAATTATTATTACAGTGATGAAGTTAATTTGACTCTTGTTGTTTATCTCCATCTTCAGTGACTGAACATCAGGAGAATTATGAGGTGACGTTACGCTGCTCTGTAGTGTCATATGTAGAGTGTAGACTCTCAGTGAAGTGGCTGCTTCAGGGTCAAGATGTGGATAAAGATCACAGAGAGATAAAGACATCCCAGTCTTCCTGCTCTGCCTCTGTGACATTTCTGACTTCTCATTTTAGTTACACACCAAGGTCTAAGTTGTTTACTTGTGAAGTAACTGATGAGCTCACAGGAGAAGAACATCAGTTTCTCTTCAGCCCTCAGTCCTCAGGTGAGAACATGATGAGATGTTTAAGTTACTTCCTCCTCTGCCTTAAGACTTCACATTTTATTTACACATCGAAAAAACATGATTTGTTGAAGTGTAACGTGACTGATGGCTACACGAGAAAAGTGTTTACCTTCAATAGTGAGAAAACGTGCTATATGTTTAAAATCACATAGTACTGATGAAAAAAGCAAATACAATTGTTTATTTAATTGATTTGTAGTTTTTTTAACACAATTCTTTGCATTTATTTACTGCTGATGGAAGAAATATCACCTGAAAGTGTGTGTTGGGTTATGTCTGTTTTTCTAAATAGCAACAACTGAGACTAATGAAAAGGATTATGCAAATGAAACGTCAGGTAACAACGGCACTGGCGGTTCTAGACCAATTTGACTGGGGGGGCCACTGGGGGGCCAGTTATTTTCTGAGGAGGGCACAATAAATGCAGGACGAATAAGAGAACTAGACAGTATGAAGTAATTGCGCATAAGAAAACAATGCAATACAGTTATTGGTATTTGTTTCAGTACACTTATTTATTTCAGATAGATCTTATAGTTATTACTGTTAGATTCAGCTTAAGTTATAGTGCAATGTTTGCACTAACACCATATTTATATAAAAATAAAGGCAATGAACAGTTACATCTCTACTTTACATAAGGGTGTCTGCACAATCTCACATTACAGCAACAAAATCCTGCGGTTTTTGGCAAACCGAGTACCAGAAAATATACATTTAAAAACAAACAAAAAAAAACGTTTCCTTGTTAGGGGGGCCACAGGGGGGTCAGAGGTCACTGGTCCCCCCTGCCCCCCCCCTAGAACCGCCCCTGAACAACGGTATCTAATAACCTTTGTGTAAAATGTTAAAGTAGGAAAATCACTTATTATGTGATATATTACTCTTATACGATTATACAGTTGATTTAATAGGAAAACAACGTTTTGTTTATATTTCAGGTGTGTGGTTGTACATCGTTGTTGCAGTGGGTTTGGCAGCACTTTTGATAATAGTTGTTGCAGTTGTGGGATGGAGGAAATCTAAAGGTGATTACATTCACAGATAATTTTATCCACAAAAAGTTCTGATAACCCAAAATGCTCACGAAGGAAACAAAAATCTTCTCTGTCTTTTCAGCTAACGAAACACAAATGGATGACCACATCGTGAGTTCAAAAACTGATTTCGTGCAACATTTAAACTATATTTAAAAAGAGTGATAAACCACTGAATGTTTTGGGTCTGTACAATTGTTAAAAGAGAACAATGGGTCATGCAATGGATTGACTAAAAGTGGTTACAGCAACAAAAATCAATTGATTAATTCAAACTGAATAATTGATGTGTGAGTAAACCATACAATGAAGTACAGTCAAATCCACCAACGATGCATTATAAGCATTCAAGCATCAGTATTTATTGTTTCATTTGATTACCTTCTGTCATGAAAAGACGGATTGGATTAGAGTTGAACTTGTTTTTTCACCCCAACAAGCGACCTGGGGTGATGAACAGGCAACTTACAAAGTGTTATGCATGCATTAAATTACATTGTACAGGTGTTGATAGGTTTGTGTCCTGGAAACGTGAGCATTAATGTAACCGTAACATGCTTTTTGACTAAATGTAACTGGACTGTGTGTGTGTGCAGAGGCTGACCTCAAACCCTGCAGTGACTCAGTCTGCTCCGGAAAGCTGTCAGGACACGGTGAGATCACACTGCACAGGAGTTTGTTCTGCAAATTATTAATAGATAACAGTCTTGAGAGTGTGATAATTTGCTATAAAATGTAAAAGGGAAGTTAGTTGATGTACCTTGACTTAACAAGAGAACATGAGTGTCATAGGGGTGTCAGAGGTCGAGACACCGTGAAAAAACACAACATTTTCTGACATAATTTGAAAATAACTTGAAATACTTGCCAGAATTTATTTAATTTTAAAGAGGCCCTTTTTATGCTTTTTTCCTTTCCTGTAGTGTGTTACATTGTTTTTTGTCCAATTAAATGCAAAGGCTAAAATCCCAAAGTAGGACTGATTTGTTAACTTCCGGAACATCGTGACATCACTATGTAACACTAGCGTTTTTATTAGCCAGTGTATACAAAACCTTATATGTGATAGGCTGAAGGGCGGAACAACCTCTAAGGGACCAATCACAACAGAGCCAGACTGGGCTCTGGTTTCAGACAGAGGGTGAAAAGAGGTGTTGCAGCACAGACAGTGTGAGAAAAATAAAGAGCTTTTTGAACATTAAAGCATGGAGACATGTAGAGACACTACATACTGATATACACCTGAACATCAGCAGGAGAGGACTTTTTAAAGTAGAGACACTACATACTGATATACACCTGAACATCAGCAGGAGAGGACTCTTTAAAGTAGAGACACTACATACTGATATACACCTGAACATCAGCAGGAGAGGACTCTTTAAAGTAGAGACACTACATACTGATATACACCTGAACATCAGCAGGAGAGGACTCTTTAAAGTAGAGACACTACATACTGATATACACCTGAACATCAGCAGGAGAGGACTCTTTAAAGTAGAGACACTACATACTGATATACACCTGAACATCAGCAGGAGAGGACTCTTTAAAGTAGAGACACTACATACTGATATACACCTGAACATCAGCAGGAGAGGACTCTTTAAAGTAGAGACACTACATACTGATATACACCTGAACATCAGCAGGAGAGGACTCTTTAAAGTAGAGACACAACATACTGATATACACCTGAACATCAGCAGGAGAGGACTCTTTAAAGTAGAGACACTACATACTGATATACACCTGAACATCAGCAGGAGAGGACTCTTTAAAGTAGAGACACTACATACTGATATACACCTGAACATAAGCAGGAGAGGACTCTTTAAAGTAGAGACACTACCAGTGTTATGGAAATAATTATCATAGACGCCAATTTGTAACATACAGGACAAACCTTGATGTCTGTTTACCTTCTTTAAGGACACAGGCGGCTTAGCCAATAATATTATTGTTCCCATTCTGTGACCGGTCAATACTGGGATACAGATGGTCTGTGTTGTGGGTACACTGGGACACTTCCTTCTCTGTATTTGTGGACTCCAAGGTGAAATCTTCGAGGTCATAAGTGTCCGACGCAAGTAGCTCAGTGTTCCCACACTGTTTAGGCTATCTTCTCAAATATGTTGTTTAATCTCTGCGAAACCAGTTAGATGGGCTGGCAAGAGAGAGGCTCTCCAGAATTGACGTGGCAACTCTACCGTGAAGTCAGAACCTCTGACTCTTGGATTTGTGATGTGAATACTCTGGTACCAACTCCAAATAAATCACAGTGGTTTGACATCAAAGCTCCGACTCTTCCCGTGTCTCCTTCCTGAGTCGGTGACTCCATTGCATGCTACACAGAAGTTTCCTCTACAACCAGCAGGAGAGGACTCTTTAAAGTAGAGACACTACATACTGATACACACCTGAACATCAGCAGGAGAGGACTCTTTAAAGTAGAGACACTACATATTGATATACACCTGAACATCAGCAGGAGAGGACTCTTTAAAGTAGAGACACTACATACTGAAATACACCTGAACATCAGCAGAAGAGGACTCTTTAAAGTAGAGACACTACATACTGATATACACCTGAACATCAGCAGGAGAGGACTCTTTAAAGTAGAGACACTACATACTGATATACACCTGAACATCAGCAGGAGAGGACTCTTTAAAGTAGAGACACTACATATATACACCTGAACATCAGCAGGAGAGGACTCTTTAAAGTAGAGACACTACATATATACACCTGAACATCAGCAGGAGAGGACTCTTTAAAGTAGAGACACTACATACTGATATACACCTGAACTTCAGCAGGAGAGGACTCTTTAAAGTAGACACACTACATACTGATATACACCTGAACATCAGCAGGAGAGGACTCTTTAAAGTAGAGACACTATATACTGATATACACCTGAACATCAGCAGGAGAGGACTCTTTAAAGTAAGAGACACTACATACTGATATACACCTGAACATCAGCAGGAGAGGACTCTTTAAAGTAAGAGACACTACATACTGATATACACCTGAACATCAGCAGGAGAGGACTCTTTAAAGTAGAGACACTACATATATACACCTGAACATCAGCAGGAGAGGACTCTTTAAAGTAGAGACACTACATACTGATATACACCTGAACATCAGCAGGAGAGGACTCTTTAAAGTAGAGACACTACATACTGATATACACCTGAACATCAGCAGGAGAGGACTCTTTAAAGTAGAGACACTACATACTGATATACACCTGAACACCAGTAGGAGAGGACTCTTCAAAGTAGAGACACTACATACTGATATACACCTGAACATCAGCAGGAGAGGACTCTTTAAAGTAGAGACACTACATACTGATATACACCTGAACATCAGCAGGAGAGGACTCTTTAAAGTAGAGACACTACATATATACACCTGAACATCAGCAGGAGAGGACTCTTCAAAGTAGAGACACTACATATATACACCTGAACATCAGCAGGAGAGGACTCTTTAAAGTAGAGACACTACATACTGATATACACCTGAACTTCAGCAGGAGAGGACTCTTTAAAGTAGACACACTACATACTGATATACAACTGAACATCAGCAGGAGAGGACTCTTTAAAGTAGAGACACTACATACTGATATACACCTGAACATCAGCAGGAGAGGACTCTTTAAAGTAGAGACACTACATACTGATATACACCTGAACATCAGCAGGAGAGGACTCTTTAAAGTAAGAGACACTACATACTGATATACACCTGAACATCAGCAGGAGAGGACTCTTTAAAGTAGAGACACTACATATATACACCTGAACATCAGCAGGAGAGGACTCTTTAAAGTAGAGACACTACATACTGATATACACCTGAACTTCAGCAGGAGAGGACTCTTTAAAGTAGACACACTACATACTGATATACACCTGAACATCAGCAGGAGAGGACTCTTTAAAGTAGAGACACTACATACTGATATACACCTGAACATCAGCAGGAGAGGACTCTTTAAAGTAGAGACACTACATACTGATATACACCTGAACATCAGCAGGAGAGGACTCTTTAAAGTAGAGACACTACATACTGATATACACCTGAACATCAGCAGGAGAGGACTCTTTAAAGTAGAGACAATACATACTGATATACACCTGAACATCAGCAGGAGAGGACTCTTTAAAGTAGAGACACTCCATATTGATATACACCTGAACATCAGCAGGAGAGGACTCTTTAAAGTAGAGACACTACATACTGATATACACCTGAACATCAGCAGGAGAGGACTCTTTAAAGTAGAGACACTACATACTGATATACACCTGAACATCAGCAGGAGAGGACTCTTTAAAGTAGAGACACTACATACTGATATACACCTGAACATCAGCAGGAGAGGACTCTTTAAAGTAGAGACACTACATACTGATATGAACCTAAAGATGGGCATTATATGTCCTCTTTAAATGGTGAGTGTGATCAAATAGACTGGAATATTCTTGTGAGTGTGAGTCCTTCAAATCCACCTGTAAATATCAATCATGATGTTGTCCTCTCTGTGTAGGCTGAACCTGAAGATGGTGTTTTCTACGCCTCCATCAGCCACACCAAGAATACCAACAGTCAAGATCAGGTAAGCTGTCTGTAGTCGTGTTGGTATAGAAAGTAATGTTTTTTAATGTTAAAAAAGTCTCTAATTTCCCCTAAAACCTACAGAATTATTAGAATTTTTTTTTGGGTTTCTTTGTGACTATTTCCTCATTAGACGTTGTTGTTTTCTTTCATCATGTTGTGTGTAATGTCCTGTTTTGTAATGTGTGTTCTCTTTTTCTTTTACATCCTCTAGCTTCCGGTCGGTGAAGATCAAGTGACCTACAGCACGGTGAAAGCTCCCCCCTCTGATGCTGATACCTTCTAACAGTCAACAAACCCACAACATAATACAACTAAAGATCATAAAATTTATGAAAAGTCAGCTTTTATTCTTATTATATTGTGGGGAAATTGTCAATGCCTCCAAATCTTATTCAGTATTTTATATCCAATGCTTATACTCTAACTTAGTATGTGTCCTTTTTTCTGTGCTGTAAAAACAGTTTTGTCCAGAAGGGGGGGTTGTCCGCTAAGTTAACCATGGGATATGTACCACAATGTTATTTATGTCCATGCAAAAACCAAGGCCCAAGCTGCGGCCAAATTAAATGATGCAATGGTTCATGTAAATCAATGGCTTACTGACTCACAGCTATATCTGAATGTTAAGAAGACAGTCTGTATGTTTTTTAGCAAGACCAACACTGTATCACACGGTGAACCCAAGGTCTATGTGTCTGGGGAGGTCATTCAAATGGTTACACATTTCAAATATCTAGGCATTATCCTTGACACTACTTTATCCTTCAAAAAACAAGTGAGAAATAACGCAAATAACTAAATACAATTTAGCAAACTTTAGATATATAAGGAACTGTTTGACAACACCTGTAGCAAAACTCTATATGACTGCCATGATCCTTCCCCACCTAACATACTGTATATGAGCAGCTGGACCCAGGCGAATAGCACAACATTAAGGCCTATCCTGTCACTTCACAAACAAGCTCTCAAAGTGTTGGACAGAAAACCAAAGCTATACCACCATTGCAAATTGCTGGACAAACATAACCTGCTCAGCTGGGAAAATATATTAAAACACACTGATGCATGTCTCATTTTTAGAATTCTAAACGGCAAGGCACCCCCACCGCTCTGCACTTTTATACAGCAGAAACATTGAAACAGCAGAACCACAAGGTCCAGTTCCTTTGGCAAACACTGTTTCTCTGTGAGGGCACCTACACTCTGGAACACAATACCAATACAGATAAGGAATAACACCTCCTATCATACATTTAACCGCAATCATAAGAACTGGCTTTTAAACAATCAAAAATGTGAACACTTTTAACTGTATCAAGGTATGATGATATTTCATCTGTTTGCATGGTTGTGTGTTCCTCTCTATTGTTGTACTGCTGTTCCTATTTATTGTTGTACTGATGTTGTCTGCTGAACTCTATTTAATTATGTTTTTATTTTCTAGTCTTGTTGTGGTCATTTAACATCTTGCCAAGGACAACAGTTGAAAATTAGCCTGCTGGCTAATACTGGCTCATTTACAGCAATGTGGATTAATGTGCACTGTCCTTTAAATAAACAAACAAAAAACAAACAAAATGTGAGTCAAATGTTGAACCATTAATTGCAGTATTGAAATGATGTCCAATACTTGCTTTCCGCAACAGAATTGTCCTTCAAATTATACACCTGTTGCCTTTTAGTTCAAGAATCAAGAGATATTTTCATTTATTTGTGACTTTTAAAAGCATGTTTCACCTGTAATTGCTTGTATATGCAGATAAGTAAACATGTTCTCCCCATATACTCTCAAGTAGTTAATATTATTTATGAAATTACATTAAAACAAATGTTATATCTTTATTTTGTGGGATATGTGGGTTGACTTTTGCTTTAACAATGACTCTATGGTAATATATATAATGTTGATTACTTATTATATATAATTTGTATTATATTTCTAAAAGTAACCTGTGAAATGTAAAAAATGTGAAAATGTGAAAAAAAATCAACAGATGCAACAAGGGGCAGAAAATCCCATTTGTTGCAGATAAATCACTTGTTGACGCCTTCGTCCATCAAAACGAACCAATCAGAGAGCGTCGTCGGTTCCAATTAGCGTCGAGTGTAACACAAAGCCCGCCCCTCTTTGTCAGCTCCACCAATGAGGAGCCGCCGAACGTTCGTGGTTTTGGGGATACGAGCAACAGAGAGAGATAGAGGAAGAACAGAAGGTACCTAGTAGGTCCGTGTTATCCCCAATTATTTAATCATGTGAGGGATTGAAGAAGCTTTTGTTTAATCAACAACATGCAACCTGATGTTCTTTGGAGGTAGATACCGAGGCTGCTAACGGGAGGAATGCAGAGAGGAGGTCATTTCCCCCGGAATGGGGAGGTGGGAGGCAACGGCCCCCGCAGTGTTGTTAGCTAGCTAGCGAAACAGAAGAACTACTGGATGGTATTTTCAAAATAAGACAAACTGACGAGAACAGGGTTTACTTGGATTACATTCTGGGCTTGAAACATGTATTCATACATGTAAACCTCTTATAAACAAATACATGAAATGTGTATGAGTATTCTGCAACGCTCCGTAGTATTCTTTCTTGAAATAAGCGTGATCGGAAAACATACCGCTTTTATTTTGAAGTGGACTTTGCCGTATTCCTAGCCCAACGGTTGTTAGCTTCTGCTAGCTTGACACAAACAAGCAGGAGTGAAGTTACAAAGCCTTGGACCAAAACAAGACTTTACATCCTGTCGCTTTGGAATGAATGGGACATACTTTGCTTCACTGATTGTTATTCGGATAAAATGCCTTTTAAACCGGAGGGACTGTGGATTATCTGAAATCGGAGCCCCAGGGGAAAATACGGTACGTTTGAATTAGTAATATTTCGGCGAATAACGGTAAAAGAAAATGTCTGTTTCTGTTACTCACGTGTGCCTATGGTAACGCAACTCATTAGAAAACATGTTTCTCTCCTGTTGAAAGTTGTTCTTTCAATCTAATATAGATACATTAAAAAGCATGTGTTTGATACTCCATTTTCTTGTTGATTTTATAATAATATTCGTTGACTTATTCGTGTATTTACACCTTTGTTACTCTATGTAACTTGTGTGAACCACAGTGTTGCTTTATCATGTGTAGTAGGTTGTTTTCATCATGTGCAAAGTGTGTTCCTTGGGGTCATTTTGGACATATCTACACTATTTGTTGGATTAAGCTTTCATATTTATGCTTTAATAACAACTTTATATTCCTACGAACATGTTTGTCTTTGTTATTCACTTGTGGCTATGGTAACGTTACTCATTATTTAGTTTTGAAAACATTGTCCTTCTATTATAAGTTTTGTGTTTGCCTTTAGTTTAATGTCATTTAAACTAGCATAAGTATTTGATACTCCTGAATTGATTCCTTCATTTGTTCGCTTTTTATAAAGGTATGTAGTTCCTTTCTTTACATCTCTCTTGGCAACTTGTGTGAATCACAGTGTTGCTTTATCAACATGTCGGGTTTTTGTTCATCATAATGTGCAGAGTTGGTACATGGTGTTCCTAGGGTCATTTTGGACATGACTTCTCTACTCACTATTTAGCTTTTGCTTTCAACATGTAGCGAAGGGTTTGGTTTATGACATAAATCCTTATTGGGTCAATGCTTCTACATCGGGGAGGATTTCTCATCTGTAACCGGATAACAAATCATTTTGACAAGGCTTCATTCTCCACTGTAGCACCATCCGTTCTCTTTTTATAGATAGGAAAGACACATATCTTCTTGGTTGGTAACTACCATGAGTAAAGCACCTTATGAAAAACATCACCACACCTTTATGGACATATCTGGACTGATCTTTTGTAATAAGGTTCTAAAAATGCACCTGGAAAGGAGTATTGACATTTGAACTGCATTTAAATCTGGTTTAAGATTGCTAACTTAGTTACGGTACGGTTGTCTTTTTTACCCTGCTAGGTTTGCTGTGGAAGATGAACATGAACTGTCCAACTGTGACAGACAAGAAGAAGCTCTTGTAGCTGGAGGAGGACAGCCTGCCTAACCTTCCCTCCTCCTCCTGGGATCAATGACCGGACCCAACTCCCCGAGCCGGGCCGGCACCTCTCCAGCCAAGCTGAGCAGGCATGGCCGCTCAAAAAGCTCCAGCTCTCACTGCCTGCTCCGCTGCAGCACCCAGGTGGACCCCTCCGCCTCCCCCCCCAATAACAGCTCCCGGTCCCCTGGGGAGGAAGAGGAGAAGGATGGAGGGGTTCTTTTCTACGTGAACAGGACTGGTTTCCCCATTGAGAGTGTAACCTGGGAGAGGATGTGGTCCCATGTGGCCGCGGTGCACCCTGAGGGCCACGAGATGGTGGACAGGATACAAAATGCTGCATACCTTCCCAAGGTAAGATCACTTTTTGCTACGGCCTTGTTAGAATACAGCAGAGGTGACATTTGAACCTACCTGTGGTCATGGTTCTTAGTGAAGTTTGCCTCTGTTTGGAATATGTTGTCATAACAGCAGCAGAAATATGCTTGTGGTTCATTCAGTGTTAATAGAGTCTTTATGAAGGGTTTCCCTGCAGGGTCCCTGTGGCTCCTGCACTATGAAGGACTCCAAAGGTCCCTTCACTTGTTAGAGTTGTAAACAGCCCTGTTGTGCTCTGCTGGGGTAATGGATGAGTGTGAGAGGCTCTCAGTGTTCTTCCTGTAGGCCTTAGAGATCCTGCTGCGGGCTGTATCATGGAGCTGGCTTTAGTTGTGTCTGAGATGTTTTCATCACACATGTCTCTCGCCGCTAGAAGTTCTCCGCACATGTTTCATAACCACAAGTCACATTTTCTAATGCTTTATATTTTTCTAATCCAAACCCTCTGTATTCATTTTATAAATATACTGTATGCAGAGTAGTAGCACGTTGTCATAGTGGCGGAGCTGAGACAAGCATACATGCTTTAATTGGTACATGAGTCAATGAGTTCATTAAGAAGATGAAGACATCACTTTGCTGTCGACGCCCCGGATCATCGATCTGTCAAACGTATCTGCTGTTATCCAATGTGCTTTGATTGATTAGCAAACTAACTGCATGGGATTATATTGCTACCTCCAGCTGTTCTCGTCTCTCTTGGTGTTGTTCTGTTCTGGTGTTCGTGAGAATGTAAACTTTACATTTCACGCTTTATGACACGCTCTCAGGTGCACACTCGTACTCTCTGCCATGCATCACATTACCATGATGTGCTAAATGGAGCTGCCTGCCCCGTCGTGTGATGTTGGTTCTGCCTTTTAAAATATTCACAGACAGTGTGTGACTGACTCAGTGTGACTCCTGCCTCACACACACACACACACACATCCCTGTAGTGTCCATGAGTAAGACCAAGCCGCTCCAGGGGTGTTTTGCTGAACAGCTGTTCCTGACCTCTGACCTCTGGCCTCTGACCTCTGGCTGCCTTGTTGAATTGAAATGCACAGAGAATGTTCCGTATATCAGTTACAGTAACTTCAGCGTAATGTGACTCAAACTTAAATCTTCGCCCGACAACCAGCTAAAGAAAAGTTTGCCTGAACATTCAAGTTTGTTACCTTGAGTAAAACGTAAAAAAACAAGCTGCTGAGTCCATTATATCACAGCATTGGTATGTTATCAACGGTAATACACCACTAAGTCAAGTCAAATCAAGCAATCTGATTGGTTCTTAGCCGTGATATACTGAGCATATACCACGGGTAGAATTGTAGTCACTTTTCACAACAAGTCAGTATCCCTCCGCGTCTGAGAAAAGCTGTATACAGTTGGGCTGAAAAGCAAACTGCTTGCATGTTGCAGAGCCACGCCCCTTAGCTGTGATATAATGAACAATGCATACACCACGGCCTGTCGTGAGCTATTGCTTAAATATATATATTGTAATACAAGATATATATTTTTTACATTTTCAATCATTCTAATTTATGTGTATACAAATAGTTGTACTTTAAAAAAATGTTGTTAGTTATCTTTCTTTATCGTATTCATATTGGAGCAACTGTCACAAAACCCAATGTCCCCGGAATAAACCAAACATTCTGATTTACAAGTGAGTCGACTAATCAAATAACATCTGTGATTAACAACAATATAATGATGGATAATCAGTACATTTGATATCAGGCAAAAACACCGAAGTATTTGCCGCATGTTGCTTCCTCATCGTGAGACTTTACTTCTTTCCCTGATTTGATTTACTGTGGATTTACTTTCTGTAGTTTTCTGAGTGTTGGACAAACCAAGCTCTGAAAAGATCTTTCCAAATGTTCTCATTTAGAGACTAAACTATGAATAGAATAATGTATTGAGCAGTATCATTTGAGAAGCAGCAGAAAAGACAGCACTCGGTGAAGGAGAAATATGTGCAGATAGAAAAGCTTCCCACATGATGCACATCTGCTGCCGCCGCCCCTCAGCCCAGATTCCCCTCATAGTTTTCCTCTCAGTGATTCCGATGAATGCTTGTTGTGTTCGCGGCTGTGGAGGAGGGAATCTGCTCGTTGTCTAGCTTCACTAATTGGCCATGTGGTCATTAGTGACCCGCTTGGCCGGCAGCAACAACATCCCATAATGTTGTTCTTGAGAGAGAGACGATGTGTGCACACAAACAAACACAACGACACAGACACAACTGAACATACTGAACACACGTGAACCATATGTCTGTTACAGTCACTATACTTTCAGATTTCACATTTTTTTCATTTAATGGTTTGTTTGGCAGGGACAATGCACAGTAATGAACGCTTAAAACATTCAAATGTATGGAGCGTAACAGTGCCAGATTTAGCTTTGAGCTCATTTCCATCCGCAGTCGCTCACATAAAACATTTAAGAAGATTACATTTTACAAACATAGCAAAAACAAAATACATGATATGCAAAAAGAGCAAGAGACCAAGAGAGCACACACGACATGACATGGTAATAGAATGTAGCAGCAACGACATGTAAAGTGCAAGAGAGGATGCAAGAGCTACCTAAAGTGCAAGAGAGGATGCAAGAGCTACCTAAAGTGCAAGAGAGGATGCAAGAGCTACCTAAAGTGCAAGAGAGGATGCAAGAGCTACCTAAAGTGCAAGAGAGGATGCAAGAGCTACCTAAAGTGCAAGAGGAGGTGCCCCGGTGTTAAAGTGCATTAGCGGTGATCGCACGTCTCTTTGTTTCTCAACCATTCTCTGACCTTTGAAGCTATTGAGAGTGGGACAACCCCGTATCTCAGTTGGGAGGCTGTTCCACACACTGAGATACGGGATTGTCCTACACCATTGTGTGTGTGTGTGTGTGTGTGTGTGTGTGTGTGTGTGTGTGTGTGTGTGTGTGTGTGTGTGTGTGTGTGTGTGTGTGTGTGTGTGTGTGTGTGTGTGTGTGTGTGTGTGTGTGTGTGTGTGTGTGTGTGTGTGTGTGTGTGTGTGTGTGTGTGTGTGTGTGTGTGGTGTGTGTGTGTGTGTGTGTGTGTGTGTGTGTGTGGTGTGTGTGTGTGTGTGTGTGTGTGTGTGTGTGTGTGTGTGTGTGTGTGTGTGTGTGTGTGTGTGTGTGTGTGTGTGTGTGTGTGTGTGTGTGTGTGTGTGTGTGTGTGTGTGTGTGTGTGTGTGTGTGTGTGTGTGTGTGTGTGTGTGTGTGTGTGTGTGTGTACAGATACAGACTCAGATACACTCAATGACCCAGATGATTAACTCACTTTAAGTGAAAGAGAATAGGAACAACTTTGTAATTAGTAAAAATATGCTATTCGATAAATATTATCTAGCAGCAAGTTTGTTTCTGGTGTCGGCTTTTGTGCAAATTATTAAAGGTTCTGTGTGTAACATTTACCGATAATTAAATTACACTTATAGAGTTACCTCAAAAAATGAGGCCAATAGTGATTAGAATTGAAGAAGACATTTCAGTCCGTTTTTGGACATGAATAAGAAAGTAAAAGCAGTTTGTAGATTGATAAAAACACGAGACATCTGGTCCCTCAGGTGGACTGAACCCAGTGTGCGTCCCTGTTATTATCAGCCGGTGACCCGTGTCCATGCTGCCGCTCTCCGTGTCCTCATTAACAGAATAGACGTGTTGGCACAGAGCGACCGAATAATCCCTCTAATGCTATCTGGGTAGTGGATAATCTCTGGATACCAACTGGACTACACACAGGACCTTTAATGCACAACAGGACTGGCTTGAACTCGTCTGAGCAAAGATCAGCAAGTCAACTAGAATAGCAAACCTTTTGAGTATCTCTAGAATTTGCCATTATTCACTTTTTAATCATTTCTGAAGGTTTACTTTGTTTTTCTTTTTATTTGAATTAAAATAAATGACTGTGCCCCATAGAAAAGTTTAACAGGTTTGAAAACAATGAGTGTCTCGTGTACTAAATGTTAACTAGATGGTGACTGGACAAGAGTAGGATCTACAACTACCAGTACTGTAGATAGTAGGGTAAACATGTTTCCATTGTCCCTTGTAGTTCCATTCTTATGGATTCAAGTAGTTTCTGTTCAGACTATGACAAGAGGATTATATTTAGGATCTTTTCTGGCTTTTCTTCTCCATCTGCAGCTGTACACAACATCTGTGAGACATCTGTGTGGTTATGACCAGAGGTTACTAATCTCAAGGTCCGAAATGTATCTGCAGAAGCTTATGTCATATTTTTCTAAATCACAATTGTTGTTTTTTTGGACTGGACCCTAAAGCTGGATGCCCGCCAACATGGATTAGTTAACACGGATGTCCTCTGAGGCAAAGAATGACACACCATAGGCGGGAATAATCTTCAATGCGGTGTTCTTGAGTGTGATGACTGTAGTCCTGCAGCAGATACAAGCCACTTCTTACATGCTGCTGTCATCACTGAAGGAGTGAGTCCTCGTGAAAAGGCTGTGAGGGAGTCTTATGTCCAGACTTTGCTTAATCATTTCTTTCTCAGCTGTCTCTCTTGCCGCACACACACACACACACACACACACACACACACTGGCATTCCTCCGGGATGTCCCGCTCTAAAGATATCTTGACAGCAGGAAATACGACCCCTCTTCTCTTGTTACCATTTTTAGTACAGAGCTAAAGTGCTTCAGAGGTAATTGAAGGCGCTGCTATCTGTCGTAGTTTGTGTTTCACTGACACGCTTACTTGGTACTCATAATTTGACGATGTCTGTTGAGCTGAGTTTATCTAAAAGGCTATGCAAGTGAAATAGAATTGTGTTTGACTTAGTTGTTCCTGCAGATATGTTATGATAAACCACTACCCAGGTCACTTGTTAAATGACTTTGAAGTGCTTAGACAACATATTGAATTGCAGAGTGAAAACCCATCTGTTTTGACTGCACCTCATCCAGTATTTTATATATTTTAATGTGCTTGGAGCATTCTTACTTTGAGTATTTTCATGGTCACATGTACTTATTGTAAGTGGCTTTGGATACATGTAAACAATGTAATGTAACGTTGCAAATGGATTGACACCCGTGAAAGTCAATGACTTGTTGAATCTGGGTGACTTTAGCCCTGTGTTCACGTTATAATACTCTCCTAGTCTTTTGGGTTTTCTTTCTCCAATGACCTTCTGCTCCACACTCCCCATTTCCTTAAAACGATTCAAAACTCAAACACAAGTAAGGTCATAACAGGATCGTATAAGACATCCCTCTTTCTTCTGTGTCTCTACTCTGTCTTTGTTTCCACCTCCTCTGTTGGGGGGGGGTCAGGTTGGCAGCTTGCCTCCTGGCTCTGGATTGGGAGGCTGGTCAGAGGAAAAAATAGATCTGGGCAGAAAAGAGGAAGCATGGTGGAAGTAATGAGAGGTTGATTAGGAAGGGCTGAGAGAGAGAGAGAGGAGAGCAAGAAGGGAAAGGGAAGGAGAAAACAAAAATGGAGGGAGAAAACAGGAAGGGTGTAGAGACAGATTAATTTCCGATCTAAACTGGGACTATGATTTGATGCTGGAGTCCTGAAAGAGAGGAGGTCTATCACTCTGGCTCTTATAGGGATACACCAATGGCCATGCTACATTTTAACACATTTAAATACATGAATGTCAATGTAATGCTATTAAACATGTTTTATTATCCTACTAATTAGATTCCATATTAATACAGACGATCAAAAGCAAAATGAGTAGAATGATGGGTAATAATACATTTGAAAACACAGGCAGAAAGTCAAACACCACCACTGATTGTTGATAGACGACAAACAAATCGTATTATTAAAGGCGTGTGTAACAATTATCTTTCAAAATATTCTTTGTTATGGAAAGAAATGAAAATCATCGGCATCTGCATTCAGTGCATCCCCTTCAATATATACTATTAGATTACTGACGGGTGAATGACTTTGTTTACATGTTTATGTCTGTTTCCCAGGGTAGCGTGCACACGGCACTCAAATATTTCACTCCTCATAATAACGGCAACTCTGTAAGTACTCACAGTTTGGAAATGAAACACTGAGACAGCTGTTACAGATTCTCAGACAACTTCAATTTACACAACGCATAGTTTACATAACGCATAGTGACGAGTGACAGCTGAGATACCGCAATGTGTCACGCTATATTTCATTATTATAAAGACACTGCAAAATGTGAATGCAGCAAGCTAGCACAATGTAGTGACAGAATATGTAACGTATAAACTGAGCCTTTTTGTACAGAACTGACATTTCTCTGTACGGAGGAAGGAGAGCAGATACAGCGACAGCTTTAGAGAGTGTGTGCCAGAGGATGCTGCCAGTGTGTAACGCCTTAGTGAGGATTTTACAACTTGGGAGATTATGCGGTCGTAAAACCTGCTATTTACTGGTGCTGCTGGCAGACTGGTTTATGGACTGAATGACTGTCCACTGGCCTGAGACCAGTCTGTTGATTGTGTTACTCACTCAATGACTGACGGATGGTGGTCTGTCGCCTGGTTGAAGGCTGTGGCAGTGGCTCAGTCAGTCGGGGCTTGGACTGTGAGCTGTAGGGTCGCCGGTTCAAGTCCCCGACCAGACCTAAAATATGGAGTGTGGACTGCTACTTTGAGAGGTCCCAGTTCACCTCCTGCCCTGCCGTGGTGCCTTTGAGCAAGGCACCGGACACCCCCCTTCCCCCCTCACTCCCATTGCTCCCTGGGCGCTGTGCAATAGCTGCTAGACTCCTAGTGCTAGACTCCTGGTGCTAGGATGGGTTAAAAGCAGAGAACACTATTCTATTCTATAAATAATTGCGTTATTGGCCGAGGCACTTGCACTGATGTTGGGCGGTTTTCCAACGAGGCGACAGGAGGTCTTTTGAGTGGAACCCAGGACATTTTAATGGGTCCCAAACAAGTTTTTGATTTTCTGAAAATCAGCCGGTGTAAAACGCCAGAAAAGCATACAGATGCACTGTGGAGAGCAGGCCAGCTGTTTGTGGAGCTGAGAGGAAATCAGCGGTAATTGACATGCGTTAGTCACAGGCGCTAGGGCTGTGCGATTATGGCAAAAATCATAATCACGATTATTTGGGTCAATAATTGATATCACGATTATTTTGACGATTATTCATTGACCATTTATTGAACTTTAAAACAAATAATATTTTACCAATAAACAAGATCAACAAATGTGTTGGAGCGCACTTCCAAAACCATACTAAACATATATTATTAATATGATAAATAAAAATAAATTAGACCAAAATAAATGAAATCAAATATGATGCAGTGCACTGTCACAACCTACTGAACACTCCTTAACATATAGCCAACATGTTGGTTCAACATATTCAACATATTCCACTCAGTTAAACGTTGAAGGCTGGCCAACCGTCATGGTCCAGAAGTAACAGGAAATAAATGTTGAACTACAATTTAAGACCAAATAAAAATGTCTAGGCCACCATGGCAAATGCTGGTAGGGCTGCTCATGTCATCTCTTAAAGATGTTTTGCAAGAAACACCAGCCTGTTGACATGGTCTGGTTTCAGAGATGAACGCAGGCAGGTGACAATATTGCCACCTGTACTGAAGACCCTCAGCCACGCCCCGACACATGGGGTGACGCCGGCCAATCACAAAGCTTTGATGCGTTCAAGTGCATTATTCTGGCACAGGAAGATTATGTCACAGGACATTAACGATAAAACAGAATATTGTTGTTCTATTTTTAGACACATCTCGAGATCGACTGGTTGGGCACCCCTGGGCTAGACCATAGGTCTGTTGTGGTAGCAAAGTAGTCAGCTGAAGCCACATCTCTCTCAACTTCCCCACTGCATTTGTCATATAGTGCAGGCAGCGCAGACCTGCTGAAATAATACCGAGACGGCATCGCGTAACGCTTGTCCAACGTGTTGACAAGTTGCTTAAAGCCCTGGTTGCTAACAGTGCTAACTGGGCACATATCTTTAGCGATGTGAAATGTAATGGCACCTGTAATATCTCTGTGTCTCTGCGAGCTCGTCGCGTAGGCCGTTGCTCTGTACAATGCGTCCTGAATCGATGACTGTGATGATGTGGTGGATGAAGTCGAGCGGGCATCTGCTTTTTGTTGTATTACTGCCCGGTCGTATTGCACTTTGTGGTTGTATTTCAGATGATTAAAGAGATTGGTTGTGTTAGCGTGTGGTGCCAACACAACCTGGTAACAAATCCTGCACTGTACTTTGTTTTGCTCCACGTCGGACTCCTGAAAGCCAAAGTACTTGCAAATAGTGGAAATAGTTTGACCCTTCTTTTTAACGAGTTGCTGCTCTTGTTCTGACATCTTCGCTCGCGCTGAACACTCACAACACATGTCACTCCCACGTGGCCGAGTGGGCTTTTAGGGAGGGGCGAAGCGCACCCAGCTAAATAATCGTATTTTGTCAATTATGCTGTTTTCATAATCGTCGCAAGCCATAATCGTAATCGCGATTAAAATACGATTAATTGCACAGCCCTAACGGCCCGTCCACACCGCAGCGTGCGTTGACGCTGCGGTGTGGACGGGCCCTAACAGGCGCTGCAAACAAATCCAGCTCCTGTGACTGTCTTGGGGAAAAATAGCGCGCATTGATAGTTAGTTCAGTTATTGGTTGCTCCCAACATCACTGACCTTGTTGATGATCTGACTTATAAACTGCCTCTATAGTTCAGATTGAATCCCATATAAAGTTGTAATTGGGAATTTTGAGGATCCTTGAGTGCCTTAAAGCATGTACGATGTTTTGTGTTAAAGCTGTCCATAATGTGTACATCTGTCCGGTTAGAAAAGAGGCAGATTCTACCATGTTTGATAAATGGTTTATTTAAATAAGTTGCAGTTTATTAGTAGATTTAGAAATAACCCTGATGATTTTCAAACAGAAACCCAGCACAACATATGCAATCCGGTTGTCTTTCCCCTCAGCTAAGGGAAATCCACAGGAAATTAAACGGCTGCTGCTACACACACACACACACACACATACACACACACACACACACACACACACACACACACACACACACACACACACACACACACACACACACACACAACACACACACACACACACTTCAGCTGCCCGTGTGTTAGAGGAAGTGCTGCTTTTTGTTTAAGGCTGACTCACTTTGCTGGTTTGGTCTCGTCCTTTCATGAAGCCACATCCCTGACCTCCGTTTCCTTTCTGAAACGATCTTGTTGAGGTGAAGCGTCTGCAGAATCAGCAGCGTGGTTTCATTTCCCACCACAGGACAGATAGAGACAACGATACGTGTCACAGTCATTTCCATCTCAGTCCGTGCTATCTGTACCACAACTACCACTAATGGTAGCAGAGCGATAGCAGAAGTAGAAATAGCTGTGTCATTGTCTTGATATCTGAATGCTGTTTAGAAGCTTTTAACCTCGATAAGAATTACATTTTGATAGAGAAAAATACATGTTTCTACATTCCTTCAACTTTAAATCTCAAGATATATAGAAAAGTATGTATATATTATATTATAAGATGAATTGTATATGTTTGAAGATTTGTACTGGTCTCATAAATATAGGTTTGATAACATTCAGCTGTCGGAAACACACAACAACTACTCAAGTGTTACTTTGAAAACAGCTAGAAAGAGTTTGTAATATGACTCTTTTTTTCTTATAAATTACAAAAACACTATCTGCAAAGAACTTATTTTTAGACCTAAACAAAAAAGCAATAACACACACTTTTTGAATGCATGTTTCCCTATCACACTGAAGAATACACACTATTCAAACTGGACAAAACCAAAGTAACGTTGGCAAGAACTGCAGGTACTTTTCAACTCTGACTCTGACGAAGGATGTGACAATGCTTTCTGTTGGATTGGAAAGACTAATTGACGAGTACCACCCTTGCTCTCGGCTAAATGAATTTGACACTGAAGCTTTAAATACAATGTTCTTGATGTGAGAGATGTGTAATTAGTTGACTCGTGTAGCCAGCGTACTTATCGGCAGTAATGAGTCACGGGACATTGAGACTTATTTTTAAAGATTGTCAGCGATGGTTTGGGGCTCTGAATGTTACCACATGTTGAGATTCTGTGAGATAATAATCTGTCTTTCTCTCTCTGCAGCACCCGGTCCCCTCAGTGCCGACCTTCAAGCCGTCCATGTCCGTCCCTGATTGGCTGGTGGCCATCCAGAACTACATGAAGGCTCTGCAGTATCCTTTAGTGCGAAAACAAGAACACATGTTGCCATAATAACCAACGCCACAGTGAGGGCTACACCGGTCCCTCTGTGTCTCATCACATGTGACTTTAAGGTCACCTATTATGCAAAATCCACTTCTCCATGTCTCTTCTACATCAACATGTGTCCCCTCTTCTTCATGTCTCTTCTACATCAACATGTGTCCCCTCTTCTTCATGTCTCTTCTACATCAACATGTGTCCCCTCTTCTTCATGTCTCTTCTACATCAACATGTGTCCCCTCTTCTTCATGTCTCTTCTACATCAACATGTGTCCCCTCTTCTTCATGTCTCTTCTACATCAACATGTGTCCCCTCTTCTTCATGTCTCTTCTACATCAACATGTGACCCCTCTTCTTCATGTCTCTTCTACATCAACATGTGTCCCCTCTTCTTCATGTCTCTTCTTCATCAACATGTGTCCCCTCCTCTTCATGTCTCTTCTTCATCAACATGTGTCCCCTCTTCTTCATGTCTCTTCCACATCAACATGTGTCCCCTCTTCTTCATGTCTCTTCTACATCAACATGTGACCCCTCTTCTTCATGTCTCTTCTACATCAACATGTGTCCCCTCTTCTTCATGTCTCTTCTACATCAACATGTGTCCCCTCTTCTTCATGTCTCTTCTACATCAACACGTGTCCCCTCTTCTTCATATCTCTTCTACATCAACATGTGTCCCCTCTTCTTCATGTCTCTTCTACATCAACATGTGACCCCTCTTCTTCATGTCTCTTCTACATCAACATGTGTCCCCTCTTCTTCATGTCTCTTCTTCATCAACATGTGTCCCCTCTTCTTCATGTCTCTTCTACATCAACATGTGACCCCTCTTCTTCATGTCTCTTCTACATCAACATGTGTCCCCTCTTCATGTCTCTTCTTCATCAACATGTGACCCCTCTTCTTCATGTCTCTTCTACATCAACATGTGTCCCCTCTTCTTCATGTCTCTTCTACATCAACATGTGTCCCCTCTTCTTCATGTCTCTTCTACATCAACACGTGTCCCCTCTTCTTCATATCTCTTCTACATCAACATGTGTCCCCTCTTCTTCATGTCTCTTCTACATCAACATGTGTCCCCTCTTCTTCATGTCTCTTCTACATCAACATGTATCCCCTCCTCTTCATGTCTCTTCTTCATCAACATGTGTCCCCTCTTCTTCATGTCTCTTCCACATCAACATGTGTCCCCTCTTCTTCATGTCTCTTCTACATCAACATGTGACCCCTCTTCTTCATGTCTCTTCTACATCAACATGTGTCCCCTCTTCTTCATGTCTCTTCTACATCACATGTGTACCCCTCTTCTTCATGTCTCTTCTACATCAACACGTGTCCCCTCTTCTTCATATCTCTTCTACATCAACACGTGTCCCCTCTTCTTCATGTCTCTTCTACATCAACATGTGTCCCCTCTTCTTCATGTCTCTTCTACATCAACATGTGTCTCCTCTTCTTATGTCTCTTCTACTCAACACGTGTCCCATCTTCAAGTCTATTCTAATCAACATGTGTCCCCTCTTCTTCAATGTCTCTTCTACATCAAACATGTGTCCCCTCTTCTCCATGTCTCTTTCTACATCAACATGTGTCCCCTCTTCTTCATGTCTCTTCTACATCAACATGTGTCCCCTCTTCTTCATGTCTCTTCTACATCAACATGTGTCCCCTCTTCTTCATGTCTCTCCTACATCAACACGTGTCCCCTCTTCTTCATGTCTCTTCTACATCAACACTGTGTCCCCTCTTCTTCATGTCTCTTCTACATCAACATGTGTCCCCTCTTCTTCATGTCTCTTCTACATCAACATGTGTCCCCTCTTCTTCATGTCTCTTCTACATCAACATGTGTCCCCTCTTCTTCATGTCTCTTCTACATCAACATGTGTCCCCTCTTCTTCATGTCTCTTCTACATCAACATGTGTCCCCTCTTCTCCATGTCTCTTCTACATCAACATGTGTCCCCTCTTCTTCACGTCTCTTCTACATCAACATGTGTCCCCTCTTCTTCATGTCTCTTCTACATCAACATGTGTCCCCTCTTCTTCATGTCTCTTCTACATCAACATGTGTACCCTCTTCTTCATGTCTCTTCTACATCAACATGTGTCCCCTCTTCTCCATGTCTCTTCTACATCAACATGTGTCACCCTCTTCTTCATGTCTCTTCTACATCAAACATGTGTCCCCTCTTCTTCATGTCTCTTCTACATCAACATGTGTCCCCTCTTCTCCATGTCTCTTCTACATCAACATGTGTCCCCTCTTCTCCATTCCTCTTCTACATCAACATGTGTCCCCTCTTCTTCATGTCTCTTCTACATCAACATGTGTCCCCTCTTCTTCATGTCTCTTCTACATCAACATGTGTCCCCTCTTCTTCATGTCTCTTCTACATCAACATGTGTCCCTCGTCTTCATGTCTCTTCTACATCAACATGTGTCCCCTCTTCTTCATGTCTCTTCTACATCAACATGTGTCCCCTCTTCTTCATGTCTCTTCTACATCAACATGTGTCCCCTCTTCTCCATGTCTCTTCTACATCAACATGTGTCCCCTCTTCTTCATGTCTCTTCTACATCAACATGTGTCCCCTCTTCTTCATGTCTCTTCTACATCAACATGTGTCCCCTCTGTGGAAAGAGACTCTTTTTGATCCATTTATATAAAAACCTGTCTGAAAATGAGCTGATCAGATTTTGGCCACTTTATGATGTCATAACGATGTGTTGGCTTGTGTAACCATTAGCCAATCACCAACCAAGGTACCCCCCCCCCCCCCCCTTATCACCTGAATCTCCTCCTAGAGCTCCATTGAGTTCTTTGTAACCAAATCTCTCTCAGAGGGGCGTGGGGAGGGGCTCCTTATTTTCATCTAAAGTAACAGATAGAGAATCAGCACTTTGGAAACAGGGCTGAAACAGAGGGGATTATGGGTAATGCTGCAATGATCTGTTTGGTGTTTCAGCCAATCAGAGGCAGGTTCTGTATATATCTGAGACCTG
This sequence comes from Gymnodraco acuticeps, assembly GCF_902827175.1. Taxonomy (NCBI): domain Eukaryota; kingdom Metazoa; phylum Chordata; class Actinopteri; order Perciformes; family Bathydraconidae; genus Gymnodraco; species Gymnodraco acuticeps. The sequence goes on along the minus strand of NW_022991056.1, from coordinate 6,104 downwards.
TGATATATTGATGAAAAATAGTATAATAGGAAACCTTTTTAGAGTTATTTAGAAACCATCCTCATGAGTACTTCTCTAAACACTGTGATGTCCCTAACATTTCCATCAGATACAACCACACAGGAACCCAATTCTTTGAAATCAAGAAGAGCCGTCCTCTGTGTGGGTAAGTGCACTGCAGCTTTAAAAAGGACATGCAATGACAATCAATCCAAACTAAAACCACAAAACAATCCATTTATCGCAATTGGCACATTTGGCCCTTACCCTCTTCCGTACATCTCAGCATATGCTGTGACTTAATGGTGTGAAAGTGGCTTGGTGTGTAGCGACTTGGCCTTGGCAAACTAGGGTTGCTGGTTAAAGTGTGGAATTGATGGAGAGGTGCCAGTCACTGTCATTGAGCAAGGCACCAAACCCCCAATAGTGAACATTAAATGTAGTCTATGGGATTAATAAAGTAAGTCGTAATCTAAAAGTGCCAGAATTGTTTTGCAAATTGAACCAAATATAAATCAATGTTCCGCAACATGGATATCAGCAGTTAGTAAAACCAAGTCATGTATGAAGTACCATCCAACTCAAAATGAAATATATTTGAGTATTTTGATCAAGTCCCTTACAGAGCGTATCTCTTTTCCCCCTCATCCTCATATTGCTCATATTTTAAACTTGTCACTTGTTCTTCTCTTCCTATTCGCCCTCCTGCCTCTCCCCCCCTGCTGCTCCTCTTCCCTTTCCTCGATTCCTCCTCCTTCTTCCTCTTCCCCATTGCCTCCTCATCCTCCTCTTATTCCAGGTTAATGGAGACAGCAAGAGAGATGATCAGAGAGTCTTTGCCAATCAAATGTCTCGAGGCTGTCATCTTGGGAATGTATCCTTTCCTGTACTCTCTCTCTCTCACACACACACACACACACACACACACACACACACAAAGCACTGGGCCAGAAGGTTATTTTGTTATCTGTGTGTGGGTGAAATCATTGGGACATGCTGCTCTAATGTCTTAATGCCCCCCTCCCCACCACCCTTTCCAGCTCGTACCGTGTTGCTTGGCAACAAGCCATCTTCAAAGTTGAACCCTATACACACACACACACACACACACACACACACACATACAATTGAGGAGCTTAGTGTTAACCCCTGGAGCTTAAATATTAGAGCAGCAATCTGTACTTTCTCAGATTCAACACTGAATTTACGGAAAACCTGCGATTGGGTTTTGACCAAACCGATTTAGTTGAAAATGAGAAAATGTGCCTGATTTTTCACTATTTTTTAATAATAGACAAAGCAAAAATAAATATGTGTGTGGTGGAGAAACTCCCTCTGGTGAGAACAAGGGATTTTAGTCTTTGCAGACCATTTACATGCACTCAAACCTATTTAACACACTACAGGAAAGGGAAAACCCCCAAAAGCCGAATAGGGCCTCTTTAACTTGACTTGCTTTAAAGGGAAAACATTTAATAATATCTTACCAAGTTGAAGAAAATTGAGATTGCCATTGCATTATAATCACAGTATCATTGGGATATTAAGCTCCATCCAAATATAATATGCCTCACTAAAGGATATGAAGGAGCTGACATGTGGTGTGTGGCACAGACTGTTTGGTGTTAGTTTTCTGAGGATTTTGGCATGTCGACCTGGAAACATTTCCCTGTGCTTCTGTGAAGTGACGGTCCAGTTTCACATGTGCTAGTTTCGCCGTGGCTTTTCTCCAGGGCTGTCAGGGTGGCAGCAGACCTGACAGTGACTCAAATTCAGACTGACTTTAGCCTGCAGATGAAAGGAGGAGACACGCAGGGAAATGGAGGAAGTGGCAAGAGACCAACAAAATTAAGTGCCACGGACATATGACCGGAACGGGAAAGAAAAAAAAACGACAATCTATCATTTAGAGTGTTTCCTTTTCACATCCGGTCCTTTACACAACCTCATACTGTCATATCAGCACAGTGTCACCTTTCACCAGGCTCTGAGGTCATGCACTGAAAAAGAAGCTTCCAGGCCCCAGTGAGAATTGAACTCACGACCCCTGGTTTACAAGACCAGTGCTCTAACCACTGAGCTATAGGGCCTCACATGTCACCAGACTTCAATGACCAATATTTGAAATGCTAATAACAGGAGAGGACACGCCCTGTTTGCATAACAGGTATTGTTTAAATAGTGTCAACTACGAGCAACCTAACCAGTTGGCTCTGTCAGTGACTTAATCTGCATATCATTCACCGAGCTACAGAGTCAGTTTAAAAAACAAAAACACATGCAATCACATATTAAATAGGGTGAAAAATAACACGTCTGCTGCCTGTCGGGACATCTTGGTATAAAAAAGTAGATCAACTGAAATATTATTGAGTGACAGCGTCTTGAAATCCTTTTCCACAGATTCACTTAAACAATGCATGTTCTTATCCACATCATTTTGGATTTGTTTGAAAGTAATAAAGAGATATAGGGGAAGATAGTTGTAGAAAGCTTTGAGAAAGAAGCAATGCAGGGAAGAGGGATGAATAGTAAAAGTTGTTAGTTGCTCGTGGCAGTTGGAGCTGTCTTTCCTTTCCTTCCCTGCTGACACTGATCTGAATTCTCTCCAGGATATTCAGGGCTTCTCTTGGGTCGCACCAGCTTTTTGTGGTGTGGTCTTTGTGTGTTCACTGTGTGTGTTTGACTCTGTGTCTCATTGTGTTAACTCATCAGTGAGCGGGGTTTTGCATAAGGCTGGAAAACAAAGCAGGCTCAAGGGTACACAACAGTGCTTTCAGGGAGGAGAGCTCCAGAGGCTCAAATGGTTCTGAGACCCGAGCCTCGAGCTCATACTGTCATATCAGCACGGCACAGTGTCACCTTTTCACCAAGCTCTGAGGTCATGCACCTGTCACCAGACTTCAATGACCAACATTTGAAATGCTAATAACAGGAGAGGACACGCCCTGTTTGCATAACAGGTATTATGTCAGAGCAACCTTAAGAGTTGGCTCTGTCAGTGCCAACCGGACCATCAAACAACTCGGGTGCACCGATAGAGCGGTTAACTCTGACACTCTTTTGGCTGACGTTAAGGCAAAATGCTGTCTTCCACGACAGTGCTTTCAGGGAGGAGAGCGACAGAGGCTCAAATCGTTCTGAGACCAGAGCCTCGAGCTCATACTGTCATATCAGCACGACACAGTGTCACCTTTCACCAAGCTCTGAGGTCATGCACTGAAAAAGAAGTTTCCAGGCCCCAGTGAGAATTGAACTCACGACCCCTGGTTTACAAGACCAGTGCTCTGAACCACTGAGCTATAGGGGCCTCACCTGTCACCAGACTTCAATGACCAACATTTGAAATGCTAATAACAGGAGAGGACACGCCCTGTTTGTGCATAACAGGTATTGTTGGTCAGAGCAACCTTAAGAGTTGGCTCTGTCAGTGCCAACCGGACCATCAACAACTCGGGGTGCACCGATAGAGCGGTTAACTCGGACACTCTTTTGGCTGACGTTAGGCAAGTAGCAATGCTGTCTTCCACGACAAGTGCTTCAGGGAGGAGAGCGACAGAGGCTCAAATGGTTCTGAGACCAGAGCCTCGAGCTCATACTGTCATATCAGCACGACACAGTGTCACCTTTCACCAAGCTCTGAGGTCATGCACTGAAAAAGAAGCTTCCAGGCCCCAGTGAGAATTGAACTCACGACCCCTGGTTTACAAGACCAGTGCTCTGACCACTGAGCTATAGGGCCTCACCTGTCACCAGACTTCAATGACCAAAATTTGAAATGCTAATAACAGGAGAGGACACGTCCTGTTTGCATAACAGGTATTATGTCAGAGTAACCTTAAGAGTTGGCTCTGTCAGTGCCAACCGGGTCATCAAACAAATCGGGTGCACCGATAGAGCGGTTAACTCGGACACTCTTTTGGTGGACCTTAGGGCAAGGAGCAATGCTGTCTTCCACAACAGTGCTTTCAGGGAGGAGCCCTCCAGAGGCTCAAATAGTTCTGAGACCAGAGCCTCGAGCTCATACTGTCATATCAGCACCGCACAATGTCACCTTTCACCAAGCTCTGAGGTCATGCACTGAAAAAGAAGCTTCCAGGCCCCAGTGAGAATTGAACTCACGACCCCTGGTTTACAAGACCAGTGCTCTGACCACTGAGCTATAGGGCCTCACCTGTCACCAGACTTCATGACCAAAAAATTTGAAATGCTAATAACAGGAGAGGACACGCCGGTTGCATAACAGGTATTGGTCAGAGCAACCTTAAGAGTTGGCTCTGTCAGTGCCAACCGGACCATCAAACAACTCGGGTGCACCGATAGAGCGGTGTAACTCGGAAACTCTTTTGGCTGACGTTAAGGCAAGTAGCAATGCTGTCTTCCACGACAGTGCTTTCAGGGAGGAGAGCGACAGAGGCTCAATGGTTCTGAGACCAGAGCCTCGAGCCCATACTGTCATATCAGCACGACTAGTGTCACCTTTCACCAAGCTCTGAGGTCATGCACTGAAAAAGAAGCTTCCAGGCCCCAGTGAGAATTGAACTCACGACCCCTGGTTTACAAGACCAGTGCTCTGACCACTGAGCTATAGGGCCTCACCTGGTACCAGACTTCAATGACCAACATTTGAAATGCTAATAACAAGAGAGGACACGCCCTGTTTGCATAACAGGTGTTATGTCAGAGCAACTTTACCAGTTGGCTCTGTCAGTGCCAACCGGGTCATCAAACAACTCGGGTGCACCGATAGAGCGGTTAACTCTGACACTCTTTTGGCTGACGTTAAGGCAAGTAGCAATGCTGTCTTCCACGACAGTGCTTTCAGGGAGGAGAGCTCCAGAGGCTCAAATGGTTCTGAGACCAGAGCCTCGAGCTCATACTGTCATATCATCACCGCACAGTGTCACCTTTCACCAAGCTCTGAGATCATGCACTGAAAAAGAAGCTTCCAGGCCCCAGTGAGAATTGAACTCACGACCCCTGGTTTACAAGACCAGTGCTCTGACCACTGAGCTATAGGGCCTCACCTGTCACTAGACTTCAATGACCAACATTTGAAATGCTAATAACAGGAGAGGACACGCCCTGTTTGCATAACAGGTATTGTGTCAGAGCAACCTTAAGAGTTGGCTCTGTCAGTGCCAACCGGACCATCAAACAACTCGGGTGCACCGATAGAGCGGTTAACTCGGACACTCTTTTGGCTGACGTTAAGGCAATTAGCAATGCTGTCTTCCTCGACAGTGCTTTCAGGGAGGAGAGCGACAGAGGCTCAAATGGTTCTGAGACCAGAGCCTCGAGCTCATACTGTCATATCAGCACGACATAGTGTCACCTTTCACCAAGCTCTGAGGTCATGCACTGAAAAAGAAGTTTCCAGGCCCCAGTGAGAATTGAACTCACGACCCCTGGTTTACAAGACCAGTGCTCTGACCACTGAGCTATAGGGCCTCACCTGTCACCAGACTTCAATGACCAAAATTTGAAATGCTAATAACAGGAGAGGACACGTCCTGTTTGCATAACAGGTATTATGTCAGAGTAACCTTAAGAGTTGGCTCTGTCAGTGCCAACCGGGTCATCAAACAAATCGGGTGCACCGATAGAATGGTTAACTCGGACACTCTTTTGGTGGACCTTAGGGCAAGTAGCAATGCTGTCTTCCACAACAGTGCTTTCAGGGAGGAGCCCTCCAGAGGCTCGAGCTCATACTGTCATATCATCACCGCACAGTGTCACCTTTCACCAAGCTCTGAGGTCATGCACTGAAAAAGAAGCTTCCAGGCCCCAGTGAGAATTGAACTCACGACCCCTGGTTTACAAGACCAGTGCTCTGACCACTGAGCTATAGGGCCTCACCTGGTACCAGACTTCAATGACCAACATTTGAAATGCTAATAACAGGAGAGGACACGCCCTGTTTGCATAACAGGTATTATGTCAGAGCAACCTTAAGAGTTGGCTCTGTCAGTTCCAACCGGGTCATCAAACAACTCGGGTGCACCAATAGAGCGGTTAACTCTGACACTCTTTTGGCTGACGTTAAGGCAAGTAGCAATGCTGTCTTCCACGACAGTGCTTTCAGGGAGGAGAGCTCCAGAGGC